>NW_017732088.1:512131-524019 GCF_001890085.2 Hipposideros armiger
AAAAAAAAAAAAAAAAAAAAAAAAAAAAAAAGGATGGCCAGTAAATACATTTTAGAGGAAGAGACTCAGAGTAACAACTAGGAAATAATTACTTTTAAATTAGATATGGGAATCATTTGTTATAAAACTGTATAATATGTAAATTTTTTACTTAGTTAAAGTAGGAAATTTATTTGTTATATACTAACCTGATTTTTATAGGGAAAGTTCTTGGTTAAAGTATATTGTATTACAGGGTTCTCCTCCTATCCCTCTGACAATCCCTTTATGGTTCATCTGAAGGATTTTCTTTTTCTAGGCATGTTTTAAATGGCATTCCTCATAGTTCTTTGTATTCTTGGTTCTTTTCTTACTTTAAGATGTAGAGTGTGTTAAATGAGTAATAGTTATCTTTTATTAAACAAAGACGATAAAACTACCAGGTCAGCATCATACAATAATAATACTTCAGTGAGTGAATCCTACATTTTTAGCCGCCACCAAAAAAAAAAGAGACAAATGGAAACCAAAGGAAGGCAGAAATGATAATATTAACAATATTAATAATGTGGAATGTCAGGTTAAAAGCACTAAACGGAATAAGGAAGGATATCATATAATGATAAAAGGCACTCTTTATGGAGATAGAAATAATAGTTTTAATAGTGTATGCACAAATCATTATAGGTGAATACTTTGTGCAACTGTTTGGCAACAACATATTTGAAAATTGAGAGGAAATTGATTATCTCCAAGCAAAATAAAAACAACAAATTCATCCCAGAAGAAGCAGAAACATATATATTAATAGAATAATTACCACATAAGTTTTCAAAAAGGAATTGAAGATCCCGAGTTCATGGTTCAGCCTTATCTTGGCTTAAAGATTAGGAAACTTCAATTCCAGGCTATAGAAAAAAGGGAAGATCCACAATTCAGTGTATGAAATGATATAACTTTAATATCAAAGCCCAACAAAATAGGAAGCTGCTGACCAATCTCACTTATTCATTATAGATGTCAGAATTCTAAATAAAATAGTCACAAGCAAAGTCCAGGAATGTATTTTAAAATCCCGCCACCTGTACAGACTGCATCTTTACTCTTGGAGCACGCTGTGTGAAGCAAGCACCCTGTCTAGGATGGTGGCAGTAGAGGTGCTATAATGAAAAGTGAATGCATCTGGAACATGATTTGGAGGTAGATTGGACATCACATGGTGTTAGAGGTGAGGGGAAAAGAGGGATTGGGGGATGGTGCTCAGGTTTGTGCCTTGAGCTACTAAGTGGATGAAGGTGTCACATATTGGGATGGGAAAGACTGGAAGAGAAATTTTTTAAGTAGGTAAGTTGAATCAAGATTTCTGTTTTGACATGTCATGTTTGAGATATGTATTAGACATCCAAGAGGCAGGTAGACATATGAGTCTGGATATTAGGGCTGGAGATAAAAATTTATGAGCCATAAATGTGGTACTTAAAGCCATAAGACTAGCTTTACTCATCTTCATCTTGGTAGAGAATAAAGAGGATAATGGAAGGTACAGAATAAAATTTTCAAAATATCCTTCTATTGTAGAGGTTGAATGCAGAAGGTGTCAAGAATAGAGGAAAACAAAGCTCATAGATAAAAATTAAATTTAGATAATTCAAATGATGAATATGGAATAAGTAGGATTTTTTAGAGACAAGACCCACATCTCAGAATTAACACTAAAGTGTATGCAGAATAGAGTATTACATGATTTGGTAGAGGAGCTGAAATAGATGTGAAAGATAAAGATAATAATCTTAACCACTGGTATAGAGTATATAAGCTCCTAGTCCTGCCATTAATTCACTGTAGGACTGTAAGCAAGATACTTGCCTTCTCTGAGACTCAGATTTCTCATCCATAAAATGAGAGTTTATAGTACTTCCTTCACATGGTTGTTATGAGAATTAAATATTTAAGATTGTGAAAACACTTAACAGAGCCTAGTAAGAATAGATGTCCAATAAGAGTTTATTTCCTTTTCTTTCGATTTATTCTCTTATTTATACAATCTATTTCCTATGTCCCATTAGTTTTCTCCTAATAACTCTAATTCTATGAAGCAGATAAGTAAAGCATTGTTTATCCCAATTTTACAAATAAGGAAAGAGCTTGAGCTACCTAATCAAGGTTATACAGCTAGTGAATAGCCTAGCGGGGCTCAGAATTCAATACTTCTCTTACCCTACTAGTCTTTTGACCTACCACCATGGAGAATACTTGTTTTTTCTCTCTAAAACTATTAATATAGTTTAGGATAAAATGTATTCATTTAAGTCACTTTATGGGAAACTGCTACTATTGAATTCTTTCTGTGAACTCTCAACCTTTATTGGGGAATTTAAATTTGGCATTATCTATCAAAACTATGCTGAAACATTTTTAGTTTTGTAATGATAACTTAATTTCATGTAAAAAATAGCCAGTGGTCTTTTTTGTTTTTGGTTTTGTTTTATGATTCCTTCCTATCTCTTATGTTGGTAAGCATAAACATTGTCTCAAAGGCTATATCCTGACTAGATGTTTACATGGTAGATTTGTCATTCCCCCAAATGCTGATTTATAAATCCCATTTTAGATTTGACATGCGGCGTCACCAACCTTCAGAGGCGGATTTTACTGATGAAATGCTCTGGCATTTGAGTGTCAGCACCCATGCATCAGTTTCCTGGTGCCCAGTTTCTCCTGCTCCCTACATGGTAACATGTGTCATATATTATTACCTTACTTTTTTTTCTTTTAACTTTTTTGATATATACGTATAACATAGCATAGAGATTTGCATGAAGGAAATAGTTAAAGCAAGAAATATTTTCTTTTTAAACAATTGTAATGTATCATGCTAAGATTTGTTGTCGACATATTAAGCGAACTGTTCCATAAATTAAGCTTTAAAACTCAGATTTAGGACTTCTGTAAGGTCTATAGCTCTCTCCCCATCACAGAATCTTCACTTCGACTATTTTACTTCACCTTGATTGATCACCTATTAGGTATCAGGGACTGTGCTGAGAGCTAAAGATACAGGAGCTGTAGGTCAGATAGACATGGCATCACATAGAGGCATTGAATATTATAAGTGTGAAAGTGGACTACTTGAGAGGGTGTGTCAGTTAATTTCATAAAGGAGCTGAACATGAGGCTAAAGGAGATGAGGTGAGTTGACAGTCACTGATTGGCAAGTGGGGCGTTCTAAGTAAGAGGGAGCAGTATGAGCAAAGGCAGGAAACTCCATGGGTTGTTCAGAGAACTGGCTGTAACATCATGTGTGATGGGTGCAACCAGAGATAAAATAGTCATGGGGGTGTGACATACAGTATGTGGAATATAAACAATAATGTTGTAAAGACTGTGTAGGGTGTCAGATGGGTACTGGACTCACCGAGGGGATCACTTCATAGATTGTATAAATGCCTAACCACTGCGCTGTACACTTGAAACTAATATAAAATAATATTGAATGTCAAATATATATAGATATAGATATATAGCTATAGTCAGGGGATATAAAGTACAGCATAAAGAATATAGTTAATGGTATTGTAATAGCTATGTATGGTGTCATATGGGTAGTAGACTTGAGGGGTATAAATGTCTAATCATTATGTTTTGTACACCTGAAACTAATAATCAAATTAAATTAAATTTAGAAAAGAATGAAGAAAGATTTTTGTAGCAGAATTAAGAGCCAGGTTGTAAGGATACTTTGAGAAAGATGAGAAAGATTGATATTAAAGATGTATCTCTACCTCTTGGTTCAAGCCTTCTGGCCAGTCAGCAGCACTCTGGGGTATGTCTAAGGTCAAAGACTACTATCTGTCATGTTGTGTCACGTAGCAGTGGACAAAGCGACTAAGACAAAGATTATCGTTGTGACTATAGGCAAGGAGACGAAATCGGGGTTGAAAGCCAGGCGTAATTTGGCATTACGCTGATAGCACTAAATAAATTACTCTGCTTTTCATCTGTTGTGATGAATGCCAAATTATCTTTATTTTTCACATTATCTCATATATCCAAAAGATGTCATCACCAAAGACTGGAAGGAAACATTGAAAAATGAAGAAAGTTTTATTTATTAGAGGTAGTGAGATTGTGGTTGAACATTTTTTCTTTCATTTTGTTTAGTAATGTTCTTATTTTATTTATGTAGTATAAAAAGAAGAGTCGTAACTCTTTCTTTCTTAGTTAAAAGTTCCTATTTCTCTTGGGTGTATAATGTCACCCAAGCAAATTCCCACTGGTCAGGGAAGTTGAGCTCCTGGGAACTGTGCTATAACTTCCAAACAACATACTAGTAATTAAAAGTCCATAACCCTCCTAACTTTCTCATGTTCAGGGAATGGTCATTGTCCTGGCTGTAAATGGTTCACTATATTTGTTCTCAATATTAAATATGTAGCAGACTGTTTCCTGTATCTTATAATATTTCTTATGAAATGTAAGTAGAAAATGTGAGATAGTAACTGACACTTTGCTTCAAGGTACCACCTCCAGAGGCTTATTCAATGAGTCCACAGCAAATGGCTTTGTACAGAATGGTAAGAAAAAATCCCTTTAAGATAGCAAGAGTGGGAGGTACAGTTCAAACTCCCCATGGTTTGCACCACCATAAAACAACATGATATAATTTAAAATGGAAGGTAATCCATCCATATCCTTCCCTTGCATTGGAAAAATAAATAGCAGTCCTCTGAGAAATAATATAGCAGAGGCTCTGTGAGTTGACTAAAGGGAATAGAGAAAGGAACTCTAGAAATGGGGAGGAGAAGGGGTGTGCAGAAGTGGAATAGTTAAGGGAAAGTTGTTCCAGAATTAATAATAATCCAAAATAGGAATAATTAATGTGCACATAATATTCAAGTATACATTAGTTTACATCCTTGGTTTATACCAAGAGCTATGAGCTACTATTTGCTGCTGATTTTTTCCCCCCTTTCTACAAGGGTTTTGTTGTTTGATTTTGTTTTATTTTATTTGCCATTTTGCTGTTTGGGATCACTTCTACTCTGCTTTAAGCAGGAAAAAAAAATAAGTGGAATTTAATAACGCTGATTTTTTTTCTTATTGTTTAAGACTTCCAATGAGAGTAATTATTAATACAGGTAGAATTATCTGGAATTTTCCTGATTTCAGGCTTTTTATGCAGCTCTTTTCTAACTTGTTTTAGCCTGTTATTTCTGCCTTGCCTATTTGGCAATTATTTCATGATTTGATGTTTTTCATTACGTAGTTAAAGTTGTTTGCAGTTAGTTAAAGTTTTCCTTTTTGTAGTTTTGGTGCACTGCATCACAGGTAATGTAATACCGGTAATGGAAACTCCAAAGCCATCTAGTCCACAAACCTCGCCACCAATTCACTCAACTCATATTATTGCTGTTGGTATCAGTTTGGAAAAAATGTAAAACATACAGGACAGTACAGAAGATAACAAACATCCATGCTTTGACATCCTAAATGACTAAATGTTAACCTTTTATCATTTTTTCAGATCATTTTTAAATGGAGTTTTACAACTAGAACCAAAGTCTCCAGTCACCCTGCATTACTTTTTTTCCTATCATTCTTCCTTGAACCTATTCCAGTAAGGATTCTGCCTGCCCCTGTTGTTCTTGTCTTAGCCACAAGTGATGTCCATATTATAATACCATATCCAGTGGTCACTTCTCAGTCCATATCATGTCTTCTCAGTGGTATTTGATACAACTGACCACTCCTTCCTCCTTGAATGGCTTTTTTCACTTCACTTCCAGGACATGCTCTCAACTGGTTGTTCCTTCTCAATCTCCTCTTTCCCAACGCTAATATTAGAGTGCCCCGGGATCAATCTTTGAGCACCTTCTCTATGAACACTCACTCCATTAGTGCTTCCATTTGAGTCATGACTTTGAGTGTACATCTATAAACTGATTATTTCCAAACTTATATTAGCAGCCTAGAGGTCTTCCCTGTCACCCAGATTTATAGATCTAACTGACTAATTGACATCTTCACTTGGATGTGTAATAGGCATCTCAAACTTTGTCCAAAACTGAAGTCTTGAGCTCCCCAGAGCTTTTCTACCCATAGCCTTCCCAGTCGCAGGTGATGGCATTTCTGTCTTTCCAGTTGCTCAGGCCAAAAACCTTGGAGTCCTCCTTGACGCCCCTTTCTCTTTTGCTCCATATCCCATTCATGAGCAGATGCTATGGGCTTTATTTTCAAATGCATCTTCAGTTTTTCTAAGTCACCATCCTCTCTCACCTGGATCACAGCCTCCTACCTGGTCTCCCTGCTTCTGCCCTTGCCCCTACAGTCGTTTCCACACTGCAGCCAGACTGACTGGCTTACAGTGTAACTTAGATCAAGCCACTCTGCTGCAACTTATCCCCATTTCTCTTAGCGTAAAAGCTAGGGTCTGCATGCTACCTCTCTGCCTTCATCTCCTGGCACTCTTCCTTCCTCAGTTCAATCTAGGCCTAGGGCTTCCTTGCTGTTCTGCGAGCATGCCAGGCACCCTTCCAGCTGAGGGCCTTTTGCACTTACTGCACCCTGTGCTTGCAGCACTGTTTCTAGATACCGGTTTTGCTCACTACTATATTTACTTCAGGGATCTGATTGGCTAAGTTCGTTCCTGACTACCCCATCTAAATAGTACCTCAGTCTTACCCAGGCACTTCCAAACTCCCTTACCCAGCAATACTTCTCTCCATAGGACGTATGAACGAACACCTGACATATGTTTGTTTGTTTACTGTCTATGTCCCCCAAATTAAATGTCAACTCCTTGAGTGTAGGGACTTTATCCTATTTGGCACTGCATACAGAGTATGGAAAACAGTACCTAGGACATAGAGGCTGCTCAGCAAATATTTCTTGAAGGAAGACAGGGATAACCCTTGCCTCTATTAATGGACATTTAGATTGTTTCTCCAGTTCACTTTTCAACCTACTTAATGTGATAGAATTTAGTAGTTCTCTGTCCTTTTCTATTCTTTTTGTTTTTAAATAAATTTTATTGGAGAACAGTGTGTTTTTCCAGGACCCATCAGCTCCAAGTCAAGTAGTTTTTTCAATCTAGTTGTGGAGGGCGCAGCTTCATGGCCCATGTGGAGATCAAACCGGCAACCCTGGTGTTATGAGCCTGTGGTCTAACCACCTGAGCTAACTGGCCACCCTTCTCTGTCCTTTTCTTTCCTATCACTCAGCCAGCACACACTTATTAAGCATCTACTGTGTTTCAGGTAACTGTTTTAGGAGCTGGGAATAGAGCAATAATCAAAAGAAACAAAAATCCATGGACTTGTGGGATATACATTCTAATGGGGGTGGGGGCCCACAAACAATGACTAAAATAAATAAGGTGTGAAGAAAATTAGAGCAGGGAAGAAGCATTAAGAGTATTGGGGTAGGTCTACAGCTTAAATAGGCTGGTCAGTGAGCTTTATTGAGAATGTGACTCATTCTTGAGCAGAAAACTCAAAGAGGAGAGAAAAGAGGCTATGTGGAAGATCATTCCAGGGAGAGGGAATGATCAACGCAAAAGCCCTAGTGAGTGGAGGTGACAGGAACCAGAGACAAAGTAGCCCCAGCATTGGCTGGATTATAGAATGGGGATCCCACTCCTCAGGTGCGAGTAACTACAGACCCAGGGGGATTGAAGGAGGCATACACACCTGGGTTGCCTAGAAGGAGTAGGTGCTCAATCAGTTCAGTGGATTGGAGCTATTTCCGGGTTCGATATCTGATGGCATCATGGAAGTCGACCAAGATCTCCATCCTGGGCAAGAGTAATTTTGATGATTTCTAAGCAGCACTGGATTGTAAGGCCCTCTGTTTAGTCCTGCAGAGGTGACAGCCCTGTACACTGAAGATAGCTGGGAGCTGCTTCTAAGTTTCTGGCATGGGGTTAAGACAGGAGGAAGGACTGAAAAACTTAGCCCTCAACTTAAGATTTAACCTTCCGATCAACTAACATTCTTTTTCACTTTTCCTCCATGCGGATAAAAAACACCCGTATGGGTATTTTTTAAGATCCCAGTGCAAAACCTAATAGTTATCTTTGTTAAACTTCATCTTGAGTAGCTGGGACCCTATCTCTAGCCTGTCAAGAACGTGAAGGTTTCCGATTCTATTTACTATATTAGTTATCCCTTCCGATATATGTTGTTTATCTGCTCAACGAGCACGTCCTCTACATTTTCGTTGATAATATGGATAAAGGTAGCCTGGAGCACCAAGGACAATAGCCCTGTAGCACATCACCAGAAATCTCTCAGCAGCTCAATACCTTCATCGTTAACTTTTAGAGATGAGCCATTTGAATAGTTTCTAATACCCAGCTGTGCTTGAGTACATCCCATATTGCCTGCACTTGTGAGGGAAAAACACAATAGATAAAGAGAAGTTGGCTTGGTTAGTCATGCCAAGGAGTTTTCTTACTATCTACAGTCAGTGAGGATCTATTTAAGAGTTTTAAACAGGGGAAGGAGATGGCCAGTTCCATATTTATTGGTCTGTGCAAACTTCTTATATCTGCTCTTCATTAAATGTCCTTCTTTTATATTTTGAATATACCTGGGTGCCAAAAAAATGTATACAAGTGGACACTTTGGTCAGCGTTGCTCAAGCAGTAGTTCACCATAATCAGAAGTGTCTGGACACTGATGGGAACCACTTTGAGCATCTCTTGTAAGTGCAGAAGTCAAACGTGACTTGTATTCATCTTTTGTTATCAGTATATATTAAGATTTACAATTTTAATACAGTTTTCCTTTCTTAAAATGTGTATACATTTTCTTGGTACCCTCTGTATTTTGAAACCTGTAAAAATATATATCATCACATTGTATATTGTAAATATATACAATTTTATCAACTGTACCTCAGTAAAGCTTCAGCCACCCCCTCGATCTGGTGTGCCTAGCCTGCCCTCACTCCGTTCGCCAGGAAAATTCCTACACACCCTTCACATTTCACTTTTAAATGGTCATATTAACTCACATACTTATACTAAAATATTTCATCAAAGATGCATACATACAATTATATATTTAATGTGTTCCATGCCTACCTGTAACTTCTTTTTCCCATGAGGATTATCGGCCTTAAGATGTAGGAGTTCTATTTTTTCATAAAGAGTCCTTGCTTTTTAAGAACTATACTTTAGGTCTTCTCACTTCACACTTTCTTACTAGCAACTACTTCACAGATCTATTTTTTTTCTCTCTTTTATGTATCTGGCACTTAATATTCCTTTCAAATGACATTCATTAAAGGTAATATTTACTCTAGAGGAGCTACTTGTTCTCTTGGTACTATTATATTAGGACAGCAATTAAATACAAATTAAGTTTTCACTTTTTCTTTTCCACTCAAAGTCTTAGTATTCAACTCCAATGATAGGTTCTTCTCTAATGGCGCCTGAGGCCATGATTTATACCCAACCAGGTTTAAAGACCAGCAATCCCCTCACTCCATTCAGAAGAAATAAGGTAAGAGAGGGTATGTTTGAGCTGTTGTTCCTTGGGGCCTTGGTAGAGATGTGCAGCCACTAAAGGCGGGGCCAGTATTAGCACTGAGTTTTACAACTTTTTTGTGCACTGTTTTTACAACTCTTTTGTACAGTGTTGGTCTCTCATAGAAGAAAAACTAATTCTAACATTCACATCATTATAAAAAGAAAAGACACACATCTGTGCAGACCTGGTTCTCTACAAACTCGTTTTGTTAAACCTCAACTGGGTCCTGGTAGCTATTCAGCAATCCTTTTATTCATTCATTTAACCAACCCAACTGTGATTGGTGCTGCAGAGGCGGGTAACTCAGCCTGGAGGCTTCAGGGACAACTTCCTGGAGAAGTAATACCTAAGTTGAATGCTAAGATTTAAAAATAGATATCCATTCACTGGAGTAAGGAAAGGATATTCCAGACAAACAGATAGGAAAGCACAAAGCACCATGGGAGGTTAAAGGAGGGAATGATTAGTTCAGGGATGGAAGGTTTCAGGGCAGTGAGCCTCAAATGATAAGGATTTCTACTAGTAGATGTCTAGATGATAGAAGTTTGGCATTACAGGCAGAGAAAACAGTTTGAGCATAGAAATGGTAACAGGCAGTAGTAAAGTGGATGAGTATAGCTGAAGCATATGAGAGAGTGCCATGATTCACATGTTCATTACCTCAGAGTATTATTTTTCTAGAAATCTTGATAAGATTTCTTCCTTCAACCTTCAGCCAGTGTATCAGGGCCCCTGGTTCCTGAATGTTTGTCTTAGAAGGCCTGAACTCCTAATGAGAAGACTCACCAGATTTCTGTATATAATAATGTTTGTAATTTATTTTGCAGCCACAAAGAAATGCATGGAGGTACGATGAAAGATTTAAATGTCCATCTTCCATGCGGGCACAATCTGTGTAGAAGTTCCAAAGCAAAAAGATTGAAATTCAGAGGTGAAAAAAATGGTGATCTCTCTACAGCCTGAACTCAATCACCCACATCTTCCAAGTAAAGTAAACATTCAGTGAGACATCAATACTCTTGAGATTCTTCAATTCAGTGTTTTTAACGTGATGCACTCTGTTTCTTTGTTTTAATAGTTATCCTTCAAAATGATCAAAGACTAAAGTTAATAACTTTATCTCCCCTCCCAAATAACACAAGGACCTTAGAACGCTTTTAAAGTATAAGGGCATTCCTACCCAACTTATATACTATCTATTATATACTAGCTGTCCCATTCTATTAGCCTCTGAAATGAGAAGTATTAGTATTTATAGAAACAGTTTTTGTTTAGATTTAGTTACTTATGTGTTTAGATTTTTAAATCATCCCTTTTTGCCCTGGAATCATTTCCCTCTTCCTGAAGTACATCTTTCAGAATTTCATTTAGTGTAGTTATGCTGGTAATAAACTCAGTTTTTGTTTATCTGAAAATATATTTCTTTATACTCATTATTTTTAAACTAAATTTTAAATTGATGTACAAGTACAAGCTCTAGTAACATTCTTGTACAAGTCTTTGTAGACGAGTGTTGATGTATCTCTCAGGTAAATACCTAGGAGTAGAATGGCTGGGTCATACAGTATGTGTTTGTCTAAAGTTAAAACTGCCAAAAATGTTCCAAAAATGACTGTACCACTTTATTCCACCAGCAATGTATGAGAATTCTAGGTGGTCAAAATTCCGGCCAACAATTACTGCTGTCAATATTCTAAATTTTGGCCATCTAGTGGCTTTGTAGTAATGTAACATGTGGTTTAATTTACATTTCCCTGATGACTAAGCAACTTTTCACATACTTATTGGCCATTTCAATATCTTTTTTTGTGAAGTGTCCAACTATTCTGTCCATTTTAATGTTTTTTTTTGTTTTTGATTGATTTATAGTTCTTTATACATTCTGAATATTAATTCTGTTAGATATATTATGCAAATAATTTCTCCTAGTCTGTGGCTTGCCTTTTCATGTTCTTAATGGTATCATTTGATGAGCACGTGTTTTCTAGTTTTGTAGTACAATTTATCAAGTTTTTTTTATGATTAGTGCTTTTTGTGTCTTCAGAAATATTTGATTATCCCAGTGTCATGAAGATATCCTCTTGTTTCTCTTCTAGAAGCTATATAGTTTCAGCTTTTATGTTTAGATCTATGATACATTTTTATGTTTGGTGACAGGTCAGGCTAGAGATTTACTCTTTCCATATAGTTACCTAGTTGTTCCTGCAACATTTGGGAAAAATAAATTCCTTTTCCCTTGGGTTGCCTTGGTACGTTTCTTTCTTTTTTTTTTCTTTAAAGATTTTTATTGGGGAATTGGGGGGATGGGAACAGTGCTGGGGAATTGGGGGAAGGAGAACAGACAAGTTGCTGTCGTTTTGTTCTTCAATCTAGTTG
>NW_017732088.1:524259-535835 GCF_001890085.2 Hipposideros armiger
CAGTGTCACTGGCCCTCATATGTGGGATCCGAACCGGGGCCCTCTGGCGTCCCAAGCCAGCTCTTAACCATTGCGCCACTCGGCCGGCCCTTGGTACGTTTCTTAAAATTCAGTTGATAACATGGGGATGTAATGTACAGCATAAGGGAATATAGTCAATAATATCATAATAACTATGTACAGTGACATACTATTGGGTTGTCGGAAAAGTCATGACATTTTGTCTATGTTTTTCAAGGGTCATTTGTTTATATAAAGAACAAAGATCAATCAATGATATATTGCCTGTTTTGTTCGATAATCGTTTGTCATCTTTCAGTGAGCTTCATAATTCTTCATTCATAGAAGGACCTGTCTTTATTTGCAAAAAACTGAACAAGGTGGTGCTGATTTACAGCTTCATCTGAATTTAACGTTATACCATGCAAGGAGTTTTGAAGAGAGCGAAACAAGTGGAAGTCTGGTGGAACAAGATCTGGCGAGTATGGTGGGTGTGGCAACACACCCCATCCAAGCTCCAATAATTTTTGACGGGTAATCAAACTTGTGTGTGGTCTCGCATTGTCATGATGGAACACAACTCCTTTACATTTAATAAGCTCTGGACGTTTCTGGATGATGGATTCATTCAAACTGTCCAATTGCCGACAGTATACATTCGAATTGATTGTTTGGTTCCTTCGTAGGAGCTCAAAAAACATGACACCTTTAAAATCCCACCACACTGAGAGCATAACCTTCCTCTGATGAATGTCTGTTTTCGATGTCATTTGTGGCGAACCATCATGTTGGGAACAAGACCATTTGGATACCACATTGTTGTAAACAATCCACTTCTCATCACCAGTTATCAGTCATTTCAAAAAAGAATCATTTTCCTCATGTTTAATGAGCATATTGCAGATGTTTATATGCACCATCAAATTAACTTCTTTGAGATCATGCAGAACCCAAATATCGAGATTGCTTATGTATCCCAGCTTCTTCAGGTGGTCGTAAACGCTTGAATGATGGATGTTCAATGTTCCTGCAATCTCTCGTGTCATGTAATGTGGGTTTGACTTGATCAGTGCCTTTATTTTGTTGTCATCAACCTTGGTGGGCCTCCCTGACCGAGGAGCATTGTTGAGATCAAAATCTCCAGCACGGAATTTTGTGAACCATTGTTGGCACTGACGTTCTTGTAGAGCAGTGGGTCTCAACCTTCCTAATGCCGCGACCCCTTAATACAGTTCCTCATGTTGTGGTGACCCCCCAACCATAAAATTATTTTCGTTGCTACTCTATAACTGTAATTTTGCTACTGTTATGAATCACAACGTAAATATCTTTTTGTTTTCCGCTGGTCTTAGGCGACCCCTGTGAAAGGGTCGTTCAACCCCCAAAGGGGTTGCGACCCACAGGTTGAGAATGGCTGTTGTAGAGCATTGTCACCGTAAACTTTATGCAACTTTTCACAAGCTTGATGCGCGTTCTTCACTTTATGACAAATATGGCAAAAATGCAGTTTGGTCTTCCACCTTCAACTTGTAAAATCTCCAAAACTCAACCAAATCACTCAATTTTTTTTTAGAATTAAGCTAGAACTGTCAGCTGTCAAATGACATAGCAATAACATGGATGCGAATGACTTTAGTACTTCCAAAAATGAACTAGTGCCGTCTGTTGCAAACATGCGTCATGACTTTTCTGATAACCCGCAATAGATAATACTAGATTTACTATAGTACTAGATAATACTGGACTTATTATGGTGATCACTTCATAAGGTATATAAATGTTGAATCACTATGTTGTATACCTGAAATGAATATAATATTGTATGACAACTATAATTAAAAATATATTTTTAAAAAGGCATCAGTGAAATGGGGTTGTTTGGGACAGTTAGCTGAATAATAAAAATTGCATGTGGAGATAAAAAATAAAATGAATATAAATAATGAGAGGATTTTTTAAAAGCAGCTGCAAAGATAATAAAGAAAATGTATGGATATAGGGTCTTCCTTGTGAGGAATCATATCATCATAAGCATGACTTTGTCTCACTAAATCAGAATCCCTACATATGGCATTAATTCACAAGTTAAATTTTTAATAAAAAATTTGTTTCCCCTTAGACACACACACACACATTGGGTCTATTTTTTACTGTATTTTGTTCCATTGATCCAAACGTCTATCTTTAGTCCAATAACACACTGTCTTGATTATCACAGTTTTCTCTGTGTCTCAAAATCAGGTAGTATGAGTTTTCCATATTTATTCATATTTTTCAAGATTGTTTCAGGTATTCAGGTTCTCTTTGAATTCCAGGAAAATATTACAATCAGCTAATCAATTTCTATGGAAAAAAGTTCTCTAAAATTCTGGTTGAGACTACATTGAATGTACAGGTAAATTTGGAGAAAAAGACATATAGGTATCTTAACAATATCAGCACTTCCCAATCATGAACACAGCATAACCACTTATTCATTCAGGTATTCTTTAATTTCTCTCCATTTATTTGGAGTTTTTAATGGTTACTAGCATATTTCATTATATAACTACTGGTAAAGACTGACTGGAACTTTAAGGGAACATAATTAGTCAGTAGGGTCTATGGGAAGAACTAGGGCTTTTGGGAGGAGTTCTTACACTCTAATAGCAAGAAACCTATAGGAAGAACTCTATGTTTACAATAAAGTTCTATGGCTCTAACTTCCCCTTCCCTTAACTCCCTTTTCTCTTCTATAAATACCCCTCCATCTTTACAGGCAGGCCAGAGTGTGCATGTGACTTGCCATGTCTGCATGCACTGGGTTACAACCCTTTGTTTTCCCCCAAATAACTCCTTTTTGGTGATGAAACACCTAGTCAATATTATTTTTCTATTGACACTACTAATGGTTTTATGGTTTTAAAAAATATTTTCCCCTTCTTCTGAGTTGTCTGTTATGGCCCATGTCTCCTGTTAGAGTAGTGTGCTTTATGCACTCCTGTTCTCAGGACTCCCAGAACCCCGGGGACCCCCAAGACTTTCATAAGTCAGGCAGCCAGAGAATTGTACTCCTCTAACTCAAAGATGTACTCTGTCCATGTTCAACAGGAAGCAGTTACAGAAGTATGACTCATTGACCCCATCTCCCCAAGAGTGAGGAGTGGAAAAATCTCAGGGAGCAATAGGACAAAGGTCTCAAGGTCTGGGTAGTTCTTACTAAATGCTATTCTTGCTAAGTGTTGATTTTAACACAGTATTTTGCAGATGCAGCCATAAACAGGGTGAGCTTGACAAGTATTCGACTGGATAAGTGCAGCCAACTGCAAAGAAGAAATCAATGTGTAATTAAACAAATGGTGTACATAAGTAATGAATGGCTAAGCCTCCCTTGGGGAGACAGAGCTTTGGATATGTGAATCCCGTCTCCTTTACTGGCTGCAAGTAAATTACCCGTCCACAAAAATCCCCGGACCCCTTTTTCCAGGAGTCCGCATTGGTCTTTCCTGCACAGCCAGCTCTCCCCGGCGGCCCTTTCATACTTGTCACTCATCTACGCGCAGCCAATCAGCACCCACAGGATGGTCGACACGGCGAGGGAGGAGAAGGGGCGGCTACTTCCTGTTTGCCTACGGATGCGCAGACTCACAGGGGAGAGGCGGGCCTGCAGGTGTGAGTGAGCCAATCACGACCCCCCAGCGGCTGGCGGCTGGAAAGGCGGCTAGTCGCGCGTTTGCTTCCCCAAGATGGCGGACGCTAAAGATGCTTGTGGCTCAGGAGAAGTGGTTTCAGGGAACGGGCGGCGGTACCACCTAGGGATTCCTGAAGCCGTGTTTGTGGTAAGAGACACGCTGGTCCTAGGCATCTTGACCCCTTCCTTCTCAAGTCCCCTCTCTGGCCTCGACTGTTGGGGGGAAGTAGTTGAGCTGAAGGTCCGGCGAGAGAGCGCTCCGTCCCCTCTCGCCCTTCGTGCCTGGACGGATTGAGCTGTGCTGGGATCCGCCCCGGGGGAAACGCAGTCCCAGAAGGCCCCAAAACAAAAGGGGGCGTGGGGAGGGAGGGCTCAGGAGTGGGGCGGTCTGAGGGAGCGCCCCTTACTGGGCACCAGATTTCATCCCCTGCTGCCTGGAAAAGGGGAGGCAGTGAGAAGCTTGAGACTCAGCCCACATGTGCTGGTTATTCTTTGCTTGCCTCCTCCCGGGAGATGAGGTCTTGGCCTGCGTCTGTGCCCTGGATGGCTGAAAATAGGAAATGAAGCCCAGTCTGTTGATGGAATGTAATGGTCTGTTGCCTTGGAGGAATGGAATAAGAGATTGATGGGAAAGTAGGATAGGGTGAGAAAGTGAAGTCCTTGTTTGTCCTGCTAAGGAATTGAGGCTTTATCCAGTAGGCAACAGGCTGTCATTAGAAGGTGTCTAAATAAAGCCACCGTATAATCGTACTTGGTTTTGCATACATTATTGTAACAACTTAGTAGAGAATGAATCATGTGGAGTTGAGAGAAAAGCAGGGAATGCAATTTGGAGGCTTCACAGAACAGGGAGACCAACCCAAGTCCAAACAGAGAAACAAGTAGGTGCTTTCAACCTTGTCCTTCCATCAGGCTATTCTAGAACTAGTATTTAAAAACTATTTGAATGATGAGAGAAAACCTGACTGGCCTTCAAGGCCAGTATTATCTGTTTTCCCCGCTCAGTTCTGGATGAGCTACTATAAAAATCCTAATGGATTTTTCTCGACCTTTTGGTTTTTATTATGTTGCCTTGTCTCTGCCTTTATCTTAGTCATATCTCCTTCAAAAGACCCATTTCTTTTATTTAAACTACTTTTATATAAACTCTATATTGCATATTTGTATTTACTGATTCAGTTTTGTAGTTATTCAGTAATTTTGTGTTTCCTCCCTGAGCTGTGCCATTTGTTTCCTTACATTTATCCCCCAACTAATACTAATGAGATAAAATTTGTTGCATGCCAGGCATTTTCCTAATGCTTTTACAAAACGCTGGGAGGTAGGTACTGTTATCCCCATTTTGTAGATGACGAAGCTGAGGCACAGAGCCCTTGAATAATTTCCTCCGAGCCACACAGTGTGTAAGTGAGTTATCCAGGTTTTGAACTTGGGCAATCTGTGGAGATCCAGAGCCTCTATGTACACATCCTGCTCTGCCACTGGGAGGAATGGCAGGTCACCATGTTGCTCAATGTCATTTTCTCCTGGTCCTAGCACAGTGCCTGACACAAAGCATAATCTCATAACTAGATGTCAAATTGTATTTCCATAGTGCCTTAAATACTTCATCCTGGTGCTCAGCTAGAGTTGGCTTCAAAAATCTAATTCAGGGTGACAAACTTTATCTGAGGGTTTTAGAAAAAAAGTATTAAATTGCCCTTTTCCCCTAAAATTCTATGGGTTATTTTTTCTAGACCTTAAAATTTCTACCAATATGATATGATAAGCCATCCAAATTTTATGTAATTATTTTTATGTTCCCAAACTAATGGGACTAGCATGGTATTGTAGAAAGAACAATTGCTGCTTAGTCTTGAGCATATTATTTTACTGCTTCGAGCCTCAGTTTCCTTAATGGAACTAGGGATAACAGTACTTACAAAATTGCTATGAGAAACTGCAAATGTGCTTTCAGTGTTGCAAGTTGTCGCTTAATATACAGTCATCCCTCGGTATCCATGGGGGATTGGTTCCAAGGACCCTCCCGCCCTCACACAAAATCTGCAGATGCTCAAGTCCCATATATAAAATGCTGTAGTATTTGTATTAACCTACGCACATATACAGCCTCCCATATACTTAAAATCATCGCTAGATTGCAGATAATACCTGATAAAATGTAAATACAATGTAAATAGTTGTTATACTACATTGTTTAGGGAGTAAATACATGTCAGCAGCAACCTAACATTTTTTTCAAATATTTTCGAACCACAGTTGGTTGAAACCACGGACTCAGAACCTGTTGATACAGAGGGCCGACTGTATATTGGCTTCTGTGATGATAGGAGGCAGTATACCATATTGCTTAGAAGCCAGACCTTGCCCTTTCCGCATTCCCAGTGCTGTAGTAATTTGTTTTCTTTTTCTGGTTAATTGTTCCTTTGCCCGTTGTCCATTTGCTGACCTCTTCATCTCTCAACACCTAGTCTCAGATATGACCTCTCTGTAGTTCTTCCTGACTCTACCCCAAATGGAAGGAATTCTTGGCACTTTCATGTGTTCTTAGCACATTGTATTATAGACATAGCTAATGTGTGTTGAGCAGTTACAAGCTGTCATGTACTCTTCTAAGCATTTTACACATGTTAACTGATTTAATCTCCTGTGATGAAAATATACTTTCCCCCCCATTTGACAGATGAGGAAATCGAGACAGAGAGGTTAAATAACTTCCCTGAGGTCAACACATCTAGTATGTGGTGAAGCCACGATTCAAACCAGGCAGCCCTGTCTCTTAACCACAAACCTATGCCACTATAGTTCATTCTCCTTGCTAGACTCTACGCTCCGACTAGCATGTCCCCATGTGTTAGAAACTGGGACTTATTTCTCTTTCCTGCAGTGACCCCTCTAGGAATATGGGAACATGCACATTTCAGCCATTGCCACAGCCTCACCTTTTTAGTTTCTTTTACTGTGTCTCTAGTTTGATGGCTTCATAGCTCATGCCCTTGCTGTGTTTCTCTTCCTTTTTCTTCTTTTGGCTAAAAGTCCTTATAGTTAGTAAGCATGGGTAAGAATAATGATGTAGAGATGCCAGAAACCATAAGATGATTGACTTGAACTTACAATGAAGGACTAAAATTCTTCAAAGTACTGGAAATCTCTTATAGACTCTCCTTAAAGTTTCCACCTTTTTTCATCTAGCTCCTGATCCTTATTTAATTAACTAGCTTTTCTTCAAGGACCAGCATGTACTATGCATATTAAAAATGCTGCTTGGTTTTACTGATTTTCTTTTGCTTATTGTTCCTGTTACAAAAAATTTCTCTGTTTGCCTTTTAGGTTTATTTTACTTCAACCACTTGACACTTAAGGAGGTATTTGTGGCTTGCCTGGGGAACCTAATGACCACATTTAGCGTGATTTCAATGGCAGAACTTGTTGAGTTAAAAATTTAAGTAACAAAAATCAATAATTTTAGGATGCAACCTGCCAAATCATTTTGTGGCTAGGGTGCCTGACTAGGCAGTGTGTTTGTTGGTAATTTTAATATTTTACTATGAGGGCCCCGTGGGGGATGCATAAAGCAGGCAAGGTCATTTTTCTTTCTCTACATAAATAAAAAAAAAAAGAGGAAGGTGAAGGAAGGATAAATTAGCTTTAAAAAGTGTATATGCACTGTCTGAAATGGTTTCTAACTTTTTTAGTTAAAAACAAGCCTTTGAAGGGGCCGGCTGAGTGGCTCAGTTGGTTAAGAGCTCGCCGAAGAGTGCGAGGTCTGAGCAACAGCGGTTCGATGACTGGCCCGAGCTGAGCTGCCGCTGAGCTGCCAACAGGTGGCAGGATGGCTCAGCTAAAAAAAACCAATAACAACCCAAAACAAAACAAAACAAAACCCCAAAAACGTTTGGAGAAAAAGAAACACAATGTTTTTTTCTTCTGTGTTTCATAAATAGAACTATAGAAGTAAAATCAGCTTGGAGTTGTGTATTCTCAAGTTTGAAATGTATTATTTTTGATACTAAAGGAAGATGTAGATTCCTTCATGAAACAGCCTGGGAATGAGACTGCGGATATAGTGCTAAAGAAGCTGGATGAACAGTACCAGAAGTATAAGTTTATGGAACTCAACCTGGCTCAAAAGAAAAGGAGGTAAGTGTATAAATTTTCAATTAAAAAAATAATCTTGTATGGCTTAAACTTTTAAAAAATTGAGACATAATTTACGTACAATAAGGTGTTGAATGTTCAGTGTGGTGAATTTTGACAAAGATACGCACTTCTGTAACCATCGCTTACATCAACATCTAGAACATACCTATTACCCCGGGAAGTTCGCTCCCACCCCTTTCCAGCCAACCCTTCCCACTCCAGAGACCATCACTGTTCTGATTATTTTCACCATAAATTAGTTTTATCTGTTCTTGCACTTGATCTTAATGGAAGTGTTTAGTAAGTACTGTTTTATGTCAGGCTTCTTACACTTGGTGTAATGCTTTCGAGAGTCATCTGTGACGTGTGTATCAGTAAATTAGGGTTTTTTTTAGTGCTGAATCATGTTCCATGTGGATGTACCACAATTTTTTTCTGTTTGCCTGTTGATGGACATTTGGGTTTCCCCATTTGGTTTTAAGTCTTTGTGTGGATATATGCTTTTATTTCTCCTGGGCAAATTTCCTAAGGGGTGGAATTGCTGTATGGTTAAGTGTATGTTCAATTTTATGAGAAACTGCCCCAAATCATGCAAGGTATACCTGTACCACATGGGAGTTCTAGTTATTCCACATCCTCACTAGCACTTGGTATTGTCAGTGTAAAGATGGTTTTGAAAACATAATAGAATGAATATTGAAGACCCGTGGGCTGGTTGGTTCTGAGGACTGGCCGTGACTGCAGTGGAGGAGCTGTGGTACAGGGACTGACCCTACAGAGCAGGGTTTGTTTTAGCAGAGCCCTGGTGTCTGCCCAGTCTGCCCTTTGAGTGTGTAGTCCTTGGAGGTGGTTGGGTGATGCTCAGGCTTGGTCCAAAGCTGGCCACCGGGTGTGCCAGCCCCAGGGCCTCCTGAGAGGGGCCACTTGGCATGAGCCACAGAGCTATCCACAGATGACCGCCACCTAAACTGGGCTCAGTGGTGCCTTGAGAGGCCAAGCTGCGAACTGTAGCTGGCTGCTGCTTGTGCTGGGCTTAGGGCTGCTTAGCAAGAGATACTGGGCGCATGGAGGTGACATGCTGGTTTTGTGAACCTTGAGAGATTTTAGGAAAGTCTGCAGAAGTTAGGGAGAAGAGTGGTCACCAGCAGTATAGACTGAAAAGAGGTGCCCGTGAGGTCCGGAAACCCAGGAGATGTCGGGGTTCTGGAAGCCAAGCTAAGAAAGTGTATCATGGAGGAGGGAATGATCACCTGTGTCAAGTGCTGCTGATGTCTCACGTAGGATATAAGGATTGAGAGTGGACTTGGCCTTAGCGAAGTGGAAGTCATTGGTGCTCTGGTTGGGAACAGTGTTGGTCCAGTAGTTAAAAGATGACAACAGCATTGGAGATGGTGCATATGGCAAAGTTTTTAAGTTTTACCTATTTTAGTGGACTGGTTGTCTTTTTTATTTGTCAGAGTTCTTTATATATTGGATACTAACCCTTTTAGGTTATATGTGTGAGAAAGTTTTCTTTTGTAATTTGTCTCTTTCCTTATGGTTTCTTTTGATAAGTAGTTCTTAATTTAAATGTTTTCAGTCAAAATTTCCCTTACTAGTTAGTGCTTCTGTTGTCTTGTTTAAGAAATCCTATCCTATATTGCATGTTCAAAATGGCAAACTCCTATGTTTTCTTCTAAAAATTGTAAACATTTTGCATTTTACGTTTAACATCTTAATTCATCAGAAATTTATTTTTATATATGGTATGTAGTAGGCTTTGATTTCTTTTTTTAATGGATATACTGTGCACATACTAGGTGACTCAGCACCATTTAATTTTTTTTCAAATTCCAGTTCTGATCTAAATATCTTTTTTTAAGTCCTATTTAACAATCTTTTTCCTTAATGGTTAGTCCTTTTTCGTATCCTGTTTAAGAAATATTTGCCTATCCCAAGTTCATGAAGATATCCTCTTAATGTTTTATTCTCAAATATTTAATGTTTTATCTTTCACATTTAGACCTATAATCCCTGGGTTTCTCAGAAGTGTGTTGCTAAATTTCAGAGCAGTTGTGGAATTTTGAAGTATGTTTCTTTGCCCTCTCTATTTATTATAAATTGATAATCAGATCTGCAGTATTGATCGTTAAGGCTTTTTTTTTGGCAGCACTGCTTCATAGATTTATATATTGTTCTTCCCTTCAGAGACAGTATCTAGTTGTCTTTTTATGATACTCAATGCCTAGATCCATTAATTATGAGTGGCAAAACAGTGATGTTCTAAGTTATTTCTTTTTTATTTATTAATAAGTTGGCATCCTTCTCTAAAAAGAAACATCCCCTCATGTACTTCTTGGTGAAGTGGCTCTAGGAAATCAGCTCACCTCTCAGTTTCTTCCCTGCGGGAGTCTTAGCCCTGGAGTTCCTGTCACCTCAGCAGCATTCTGCTGCCTTCCAGCAAAGGAGGTGTACTTTTTTGGCTATTTGAGCTGTTAGAGATGGGAGTGCTGGAGTGTTGCCATCTTAACCTGAAACAATTTCTAACCTTTTAAAAAGCTTTTTAGTCTCTCTTTTATTAGGTGCATGTAACCTGAGAATTATTATGTCGTCTTGGTGGATTTAATGCAATACAAAATAATGCTTATTGTTTTAAAGTCTGTTTTGTTGGATACTTCTTTTTGGTAACATTTTCTTGGTGTATCTTTTCCAATCCCTTAACTTTTGAACCTGTTTATTTATATTTAAGGGTGTTCCATGTAAATGACATATGGTTATTGTTTTTACATCCAGCCTATCTTTTTAGATAAACTAATTTCTCTTTAAATACTTTCAATATCATCTCTTGTTTTATTTCATTATAACTTGTCTATGTATGGATATCTTTCTTCTTTCTTAACGAACTACATTTGACCCTTGAATAATGTGAGTTAGGGGTGTCAGCTTCCCCCCCCCAATGCAGTGGAAAATCTGTGTTAGGGAGTCAGTAACTTTTTACTCCCCCAAAACTTAGCTAATGGCCTACAGTTCACTTGAAACCTTGCCGATAACATAGTTGATTAACACATATTTTATATATGTATCATATACTGTATTCTTACAATAAAGTGAGCTAGAGAAAACAAAATATTAAAATCTGAAGGAAGAGAAAATATATATAGTCTTTATTGGAAAAACCCACCTGTAAGTGGACCCATGCACTTCAAACCTGTGTTGTTCAAGGGTGGACAGGATATGTCAGCTTCCTGTAACCATGCGTACCATGTGGTTTGCTTTATCCACAGAGGACTTGGCTCCTGCTGGGAGCTGTGAATCTAGACCAGCTTCAAAGCACTTGAACCCTTTTTGCCCCCACTGAGCAAGCCAGGGGCTGAGGCTCACGTCTGCGGCTGGTACTGGCAACTGCCTCATGACCCTGCTTTTTCTAGTCATCTCACTGCTCAACTCAAAGCCCTTTCCACTTGCTTCCCTTTCATTTTTTTCTGGAATTTCCCTCATCTCTGTGACATCAGCTATGCAACAAAAACTATTTTTGTGCAAGGTTGAGTTGTTTTGCAGCAGATGGCTCTGTGTAGTTTGGGTACTAACCTTTTTCTCTGCATATGTTGTGAACCTTTTCTTGTCATCTGTCATTTAACTTTACCATCAGCTGTGTAAAAGTTCTTTAGCATTTCATAATTTTCTTGTGGTGAACTCCTCTTGGATACATGGATTGTATGCCTTTTATCTTTTTTTTAAAGATTTTATTGGGGAATTGGGGAATGGGAACAGTGCTGGGGAATTGGGG
>NW_017732088.1:536000-539843 GCF_001890085.2 Hipposideros armiger
GTAGCCCATGGCAACCCACTGCCAGAGGGTCTGCAGCCTACGCCATCGCCGGCGACTCACGGCAGCCCAGCTCCAGGTCGAGCTGCCGTTCACCGTCTTAGCTGCAGAGGGCAGTGTCACTGGCCCTCATATGTGGGATCCGAACCGGGGCCCTCTGGCGTCTCAAGCCAGTTCTTAACCAACGCACCACTCGGCCGGCCCTGCCTTTTATCTTTAACTGGAAATATTCTGGTTGTCATTTTTTTTCTTTTATTGTTTTTTCCTATCATCTGTTAATTCTTTATTTCTTTCTCTCCTGGAATTCCTGTTAATATGGATGTTTACACTTCAGTTTTGCCCTCTGTTTCTTTTTATTATTTCCCCTTTCCTGTTGACTTTGGTAATTTGTCTTTTGGCAATTAGATGGCTATCCACGAGTTGTTTATTTCAACCATTAACATTATTTATACCTACTAGTTTTGGTTGGTTCTTCGATATCTACTTGTTTCTTCTTCATATCACCAATACCCTATCTTTTCTCTTTGAGGTATTTTAAATGCTTACTGTATAATCTTCTCTTTAGTATTTAATTTTGTTTCATCTGATAGAGTTTATTGTCTTTATTTTATTACAGTTGAGTTCATGAAATTATCATTTATTTTCCCTGTCAGCTCATATTCTCTGAAGGGCATTAGTTACTTTGGCCAGTAATGTATGTGGAGGTGGGAGTAATTTAAGTCCCTCTTGGTTTGGAGGGGTAGGGAGAATAGCGCTGGTGTTCTAAGGTAGGGCATGGCCATTGGACAAATGCTCCATCTTCCTAACCAAGTAACTTGGCCTGTGGGGGATTGATTCTTTCTTTTCTTCTGCCCTTGGCGGTCTTCACTGTCATCAGCCTTGGGTGTGGGGAGTAGGGAGGGGAGACTGCTGACCGCCAGTGATGTCTTCTCAGCTCCTCGGCCTGACCTCCGTGCCTCTGGCCAATTCTGTTTTTCTACCCTGCAACAGTGATGGGATGGGTATTGTGATTGACCCAGGGAAATTTAGAGGGAGAAAAAAAACACCTAGAAAGTTCTCCTTTAGTGGTATCCCCCTTTTGAAGATTTGGTCTACTTCCCTTCTAAACTACTGTCTGTCCTCTAACTGCCCTACCCATTCTCAGGACCTAGAGATTTCCATTGTCCATTAACAGAGCAGATAAGTTGTGTTATATTCGTAATTGAGTATTACACAGCAGTAAAAGTGAATGAGCAAATCCTAGGAAACTAATTGAATTTAAAAAGCAACTCCCCCGAATCCATACAGCAAAGACTGTATTAAGCTAAGAAACCAGTAAAGAGTATATTGTTTAGGGGATACCCATAAATGTGATGAAACTATTTGTTAAATTAAAAAAGGGACTGTGAACACACAGTTCAGGAGAGCTGCCATCTTTTGGGATGCAGAAAGGTGGGGAGGGGCATATTGCTTGGACATGCTGTGGCCTTGGCCATCTGGTTCCAAAGCTGGCTGGGGTTTCAGCTACCTGATGAATATGCTTCATAATTTATATATTACTTGTAATATTTATACTTACATAGTATAAAAGTCATTTACATGACCAAAAGCCTTGATCTGAACATACTTCTTACGTTGTATGTGTATCAGATATTTTACAAATGAATATATCTACACCTTCCTAGCATTTACCCATATCAACATATATAAAAATAAGCAAAATTGACAGATCTGCAGCTTCCATATTGAATTGCTAAGAGTTCACACAACACTATCCTTCAAACTAAGTAAAAAAACACATGCTAAGTGAGTGTTTCTAGATTATTCACTGCACTATATTACCAGGTAGTGATATTATTTTTTTCAGCAGCAGCAGGCTCATCTAACACATTTCTTGCCAGGTCAGTAGCGCAGGGTGTAATAAAGTGTGCTCTGCTAACCTCCTTCACACACGCTGTGACTTCCTTTATATGATGCAATAAATTCATTTTTGTTTTCAGTATGTAAATTATTTACATACTGATCTCCAGTACTATTTAGTTAAATGTATTCTGAAAGAACCACAGCTTTGTTTTATATTTTTAGTCTGTTTTGTTGTAAATGACATTGATTTGACAGGGACTCCAGAACTCTTTTGCACATTTTTCCGTGTGAAACATTAAAACCTCGGGCAGCTTCTCATCATAAAAAAGAGCTAAACCTCACTGACAAAAAAAAAAATTATTCTTTCCTCTGTAAATGACTGAATGTTTTCAGCATATTTTTATCTCTTATTTTCTTGTAAGTGAGGTTGATTTCTGTTGGGAATCAGTTGCTAGTGTTTTTTTTTTAAGACAATTTTTAATAGACTTTATTTTTTAGAACAGTTTTAGATTCATAGCAAAATTGAGCAGAAGGTACAGGCATCTCCCATATAAACCCTGCCCCCAAACATGCACACCTTCCCCTGTTATCAACATTCCCACCAGAATGGTTCGTTTGTTACAACTGATGAGCCAGTATTCATATATTATTAACTAAAGTCCATGGTTTACTTTAGGGGTCATTCTTCTGTTGTACAGTCTGTGCGTTTTGGTGTCATGTATCCACCATTATAGTGTCACACAGAGTAGTTTCACTGCCCTAAGAATTCTTTGTGCTCTGCCTATTCACCCCTCAGTCCTCCCTAACCCCTGGCAACCACTGATTCTTTAACTGTGTCCACAGTTTTATCTTTTCCAGAATGTCATGTAGTTGGAATCATATAGTATGTAGCCTTTTTGCTTCTTTCACTTAGGAATATGCATTTTAAGGTTCCTCCATGTCTTTTCATTGCTTGATTATTCATTTCTTTTTCGTGCTGATAATATTCCATTGTTGGATGTAGCACAGTTTATGTATCCATTCACCTACTGAAGGGCATCTTGGTTGCTTCAAAGTGTGGCAATTAAGAATAAAGCTGCTATAAACATCCGTGTTGAGGTTTTTGTGTGGCTATAAGTTTGCAACTCCTTTGGGTAAATACCAAGGAATGTGACTGTTGGATATATGGTAAGAGTACGTTTAGTTTTGTAAGAAACCACCAAACTGTCTTCCTAAGTGGCTGCACCAGTTTGCATTCCCACCAGCAATGGATGAGAGTTCCTGTTGCTCCACATCCTCACCAGCATTTGGTGTTATCGGTGTTCCAGATTTTGGCCAGTCTGACAGGTGTGTGGTGGTATCTCCGTGTTTTCATTTGCATTTCCCTCATTTATATGGTATGATATGGAGCCTCTTTTCATTGCCTATTTCCCATCTGTGTATCTTCTTTGTTCATACATGTGCTAAGGTCTTTGGCCCATTTTTCAATCAAGTTGTTTGTTTTCTTATTGTTCAGTTTTAAGAGTTCTTTGTATATTTTGAATAACAGTCTTTTACCAGATACGTGTTTTACAAAGATTTTCTTCTAGTCTGTGGCTTCTGTTTTCATTCTCTTGATAATGTTTTTTTGCAGAGCAGAACTTTTTAATTTTAGTGAAGTCCAGCATATCATTTATTTCTTTCATGGGTTGTGTCTTTGGTGTTTATCTAAAAAGTCATCACCACACTCAAGGTCATCTAGATTTTCTCCTCTGTTATCTGCTAGGAGCATTATAGTTTTGTGTTTTTACATTTAGGTCTGTGATTCATTTTGACTTAATTTTCGTGAAGTGTTTTAGGTCCGTGTCTAGATTCATTTTTTTGTTTGTAGATGTCCAGTTTTTCTAGGCTAGTAGTTTTGCTAGTAGCTATTGTATAATATAAATTACCTGTTGAGTCTGATCATTGCCATCATGCCCACTGTCATTTTCTTAAGTTTCTTGTGTTTAAACCAATGATCTGTTTATATTTTTTTAAAGATTTTTT
>NW_017732088.1:540048-550432 GCF_001890085.2 Hipposideros armiger
GTTGAGCTGTTGTTCAGCATCCTAGTTGTATAGGGCAGTGTCACTGGCCCTCCCTCATATGTGGGATCCAAACCGGGGCCCTCTGGCATCCCAAGCCAGTTCTTAACCATCACGCCACTCGGCCGGCCCTGTTTATAATTTTAAGAGTAGTTGTTACCCAACTTGAAAATAAAATGGCATTTATAAACATAAAAGTTAATGAAAAATTAACCCAAAGCTTAAAAGAATCACTAAAGGATACCACATCATAATGTGCTGTGTACGCATTAGGTGACACTGCACACTTCTTACAGTGTGGCCAGTGCAAGCACTGGGCAGCTGTCACCGCACGTGGCTGGCATCTAGCAGGCGGTGATGTTCATGTCTTCGCAGTAAGGGTACTCACCAGGAGCAGGGAATTGCTGGTGTCCAGTGGTTTCAAACTTGGAATATAATGTTTGAATGATGTTATTTTAAAATTAGTCTATTTAAAATGCAGTTCTAATCAAATGTGCAACCTCTGAATCACCTCTGTGGAATATGGTTTGCTCTAGAAATGTTAAATAATGATGGGGTGTTTGACATAGAACAGGGCTTTGTACACAATAGGCATTCCATAAATATTTGTGATTATATCTTAAGTGTTTTAGTAATTATTTATATATGAAATATCTGAAATGTCATAGATATTTTAATAAAAATGTATGAAATACCTTAAATATAAAATATATTAAATGTTCTATATTTGTAAATAGTCCTCAAGGAGATATCAGTAGAAAATGCACAGCTTGTAAGACTGTACCCTGGTGGTTATTATTCCTGCTGCAAAATGCTAAGTTAATATTTTTCTTATTCACAGACTCAAAGGTCAGATTCCTGAAATTAAGCAGACTTTAGAAATTCTAAAATACATGCAGAAGAAAAAAGTAAGTGGATTTTTGTTTGTAAATACGAGCGAACAGGATACCTCAGCAGCAGTGTGTCTTTGCTGACCCGTCCCTGGAAGACCCAGGCAGCCTCCTTGAGCACGTGTGCTGACGTTATGGACAGTATGCTTGCCTGATGAACGTGGCTTTGTGGCTCCCCTCCCCCCATCAGGTTTAAATCTAGGGCCCACAATTCTTGAATTATTTTATTTATGTATAGCATGTATAGAACTTCAGTGCAATTTGAAATGCTTCTGGGCACAAAATGTCTTATTTTGAGGTAGCAGCTTCTAAGGCTTGTTGTTACTGCTCTCTGTCAGAATAAGGAGTGAGTCCAGGAAGCACAGAGCTGGAAGGAATCTTAAAATGATATTTCAGGTTCTCATTTCACAATTGAGGATATAGTTACAGAGGTTACACTTGACCAGTGTCACATCGCTAATGACTGGCAGAACTGGTTTTGAGAACCTTCTGAGTCTTGATCCAATACTCACTAAACAAAAGCAAGCTATAAAGATTACATTTCATAAGCATGTTGTAGTTAAAAGATTGTGTGTGTGTATACCGGGAGTGCCATTTAAAAATGTATTCATCTTTTGTTATCGGTATATATTGAGTATTACAATTTTATTACAGTTTTTTCCTTTCTTAAAACGTGTATGCATTTTCTTGGCTCCCTCTGTATACGATTTGCTACTTGACTGGTAGAATAACTGCATTTCTGGTACGTTATTTTAAGTGGTAAACTTTGTAAGAGATTTCAGAAAACTGGTGGGTTGGGCATGAAGCACTGAAATAATAATAATAATAATAATAATAATAATAATAATAATAATAGCAGCTAACTTGTATAGCTCTTACTCTACCAGGCACTGTGTGTGTGTGAACTGCTTGTGGCGGCCTTCAGGGGTGTAGGGACTATTATCCTTATTTTCCATATGAGGAACCTGCGGCACAGAGCGGTTATGTGATATGCCAAATTTACACAGGTGGTATAGGTAGCTGAGCCAGAATCCATGCCCTCCATGTCCCATCATCTGGCTGCAAGCATTCATTTCTTTGACTTGCTCTACTTGGTTTGCACGATGGTCCTGCTTTAAATGGCTTAGGTCCAGCTGTGAGCGCTCTCCTTTACAACCTTGGCATTCAATTCACCTGTTTACAGTACTGTTGTTGTTTTTTTTTAAGGAGTCCACCAGTTCACTGGAGACCAGGTTCTTACTGGCAGATAACCTGTATTGCAAAGCTTCCGTTCCTCCTACTGATAAAGTGTGTCTGTGGTTGGGGGTAAGTAAATGGAATAGGCACAGCTTCCTGGGCTGGCACTTGTAAGCCAGTGTCCAACAGGATTGTTTGAGCTGTGTCAAACGCTTATCTCCCTTTGACTGTGGAAGGAATGGAGGGGTGGAGTTCAAGTGGTTCATCCATGCTAGAAACAGACTGAAATTCGGAGGGGGTGAAGATTGCCGCCAAAACACGCTCAAGTCTCTCCCAGTCTAAGCAGAAGTGACCAAGGCCCACTTCCCCGCCTGCTAATGCTTTACCTCTTAAAGATAACAGAAGGAAGAGCAATAGAAGTAAGACAGGAGGCCCAGCTGAACCTCAGATAAATGTTGCTTCTCAGTAGGACTTTATAAGTTCTAGAAAGATCTCTCTAAACTTAAGGGGGAAAAGATGATTACAAAAACCCTGAGGTTGGAGTCCACTTTTTAAACCATATACTTCCATTTTAGATGATTTCCTAGACCTTGCCTTGATTTTTCCTGTCTTACTTACCCATCTCAGTGCCCTCACCAACCAGCCAAGCCTTTCCTGACTGTCTAGCTAGCTGTCCATAGGTCAAGTTCCCATACAAAGTAGCAAGCCAAGTGTACTGCTCTCAGCTGTCTCCACTGCAAGGGTTTCCCCTTGCCACTGTCCTGTAGAATCATGCCTAAGAGACATTTTAGTGCTATGGAAAAATGGACAGATTAGTACGCGGAAACTCTCTCTCTGTCTCTTAGCTCCTCCTCCTGATTTGTGTTAGTTGTAGTATTTTCAGAGTTTGTACATTTCATTTTACAACCGTAATTCCCATACTTCTTTAGTTTTCGTCTATAAATGGAACAGCTATTCACCCAGTGGCTCAAATCCTTGGCTTCTCTTTCCCTCGACCCACTTTCCATCAGCAAGTGGGGATAAGGTGATTCCATAAATTAGACTGGGATGACGGAGAGCTCTCTGAGAAGAATTACAGCTGGAGCCCACCTGACATCTCACACCAGGGTGAATTCTAAGTAGTCATATACCTCCATGAAATACTCAACCATCCAAGTTTAGGCCAAGTCCTAGATGGTTTTGTAACCCTGGAATAAGGATGCTTTTCTTAGGCCACAAAAGTCAGAAATCATAAGCAAAGTCAAAAGACAATAGGAAAAAAATATTGGTAACTCAGATTGCAGCACAGGCCTAACAGGTTTGCTGGGTGACTTGGCGTATTGTTTGCGCAGGTCAGTCTTGAGATGCCTCTTAGACCTTAAGTGTGTTTGTTTGATGAATGATCAACTAAGGAGAAATACTTGGCACTGGGTACTTTGTAAATGAATGATGGATGGGTTTTTTTGACACGAATTAAGTGTTTTTAAATGTATTCAACTGTATCTTGTTAAAAGTAACCAAAGTGCAAAATTTTTCTGAAAAAAAAAAACCAGTAAGAAACAATAGCTATTGACACCGAGGAATGAGATTGGATTCTGGGGTTGGAGAGACATGTACTTTTCATTGAATATTTATTTTTGTCCCATCTGAATTTGTGTACAGTTTTCTAATTATCACGGATTGGGTTATTCAGTCAGTAAGTATTTATGGAGCACCAACTTTGTGCCAAATACTTGAATACTGTCTCATTTAATCCTTACAATAGTCCCTTGAGTAATTTTTAAATTCCATGTGTCAGATAAGTGAAGTGGTTTAGGAAATGCCCAGTGGTAAGTCAGGTGGTGGGAGGTGTTCAGAGCTGGGAAGGGGAAGGCCCCACCTCCAGAGTGCGTGCATCCCCAGGTGAGGGCAGCAGCGCCAGATCTTCAGAATACCTGGCCGTCATCTCTGGCATCTGTCAGACGTAGGAGGGGGACAGAGAGCTGTTTTCCTTATCGAATCAAATGTAGGTAATATATGTCTGAAATATTTTAAATTATTGTAGCCTAAGCTCAGAAACAACTGTTTCTATGGATTCAAGTGTAATGCTGTTTAGAAAGATAGGATTTGGTGTCTACACATATTGCTTCGTATGCTGATTTCCCCATTTACTCACTAGCTATGTGAGCATAGGCAACCTGAATTCTGACCCTCTGTTTTCTTAACTGTAAAGATGCAGATAACTTGCCTCACCGGGGTGGTTATGAGGAGTAAACGATAGAATGTATATAAATATATTCTCTATCCCGGTGTCCATAAACATCTGTAAAAGGCCAGAGAGTCAATATTTTGCAGGCCACTCGGTCTCTGTGACAACTCAGCTCTGCCACCGTGGCATGAAAGCCTGAGTGGAGGATAGCTGGGTTCCAACAAAACTTGGGACAACAGGCAGCCAGCTGGCTTCTGCCCAAGGGCTGAGGTTTGCCCGCCCCCTGCTCTAATCTACATAGCGCTTAGTACGTGTTTAGTAATTGTCATGACCTTCTCTCTTCAGGCTAATGTAATGCTTGAATATGATATTGATGAAGCTCAGGCATTGTTGGAAAAGAATTTATCGACTGCCACAAAGAATCTTGATTCTCTTGAGGAAGACCTTGACTTTCTTCGAGATCAGTTTACTACTACAGAAGTCAGTATCCTTTCTTTCAAAAGAAACCAAAGGAGGAAAGGAGAAAGATGTTTTTCACATTCTTACTTGCATTGCTTTAATGAGAAGAGTCCTTATTTTCAGGCCATTGGCCTCTTTCTGCCCTGGCCCTCCCCCCAGCGCACCCCAGGTTCCAGGTCAGTTATTCTCCTCACCCCCTACATGTGCCACAGCCATTGCATTCCCCCCTTTGTTCCTCCTTGGAGCGATCTCCTCCTGTGTACCTGGGCTGCTGCTTTCTGTCCTTCATAGTTCAGCTTCAGCATCAGAACATTGCTGCTGTTTTCTAACCCCTTAGAGTGTGGGGTTGTTCCTCCTTGCTTACTCAGCACAGCGCACATAGTGCTTTGTTTGTTTTCCATGCCAGACCGGGCGCTCTCCGAGTTGTGCTCTCTCTCCTCCACAGCATGTAGCACATGGCAGGCGTTGAGACCTGGAGCAGAGCCTGGCATGTGACTGGTAATGGGAAGACTTCATCCAGAGGGAAAACACTGTACAATTACTAGAAAATAACATGGGACAAAGCCTAGATGACCTTGAGTATGACGATGACTCTTTGGATAAAACACCAAAGGCGGGGTCCATAAAAGAATGAATTGACATCTGAGAGCCTAATGCAGGGGGCCGCTTGTAGAAAGGAAAAGATGTAGATGCTTAATAACTTGAGTGAATGTCCTGTTAAACCAAAGGGAAGGTGAGAGATAAAACTACTGATAATTAAATTGTACTAATTTAAATATTACATATCAGGATATGGTTTGAACACTCTGAAATTTCATAGGTGGGGCTATCTTTAAAACTGTTGACAGTGTCGAGGACATATTTGTTAATTATAATACCATCATTGGATAGATATGCTAAACAATTGATTAGAGGCCTTGGTTTGGTTTTGGTGGAATTTAGTCTCAATATTTTCTTAGCAAATGATATTATAGCAAGGTGGCTCTCAACACTGTTTGTGACCAGTATTTTGTGTGTTGTGATTTCTGTCTTATTCAGTGTGCGAGTGAGTGCTTAGTCATTGCATGTGTTCTGTTTAGAACTGCACTTGTATTTTCTTTGACAATTCTTACAGATATGGCCAGGGTTTATAATTGGGATGTGAAAAGAAGAAACAAAGATGAGTCTGCCAAGAACAAAGCATAATGCTGGCAATGAGAAATGTGGTACAGTTTTCCAAACATGTTATTTTAAATACCCCAAAATTTATCTTTAAAGGTTGATTTGTTTTTTAATAGGAGGAATGATAATTAAAACTTTCAAAAAAGGTAAATACCATTTTATTTATTTATAAAAACAAAATTAGTTTCACATATTTTGTGGAATTAGCAGTATTTTTATTTTATTTTTTTTGCATTTCTGACAAAGTCAATGCTGCTTTCATCATTTGTTTGTTTGTCATAAGAAGAGTCTTAGCTGAAAACTGAGGTATGCTATGAAATCTGAATTCTGGATAGTTTAGCAGTTTACTTATTCTTTATTTGATGTGGTTAAACCACTTTAAAAGTAGGAAAAATAGTTTGAATATTTGCAAAATTGTTTTTCTTTAGTATATGTGCGGCTTTATGTTCCTCTGTTGCTATAATTTGTCTTACCTAAATGGAGTTTCATGAATTACTGTTTAGTGGATGACATCTATTATAATATCCTGTACTTTTCAGGAAATGGTAATTTGCCTTCCTAAGCAGTAAGGGAGCTATTGAAACAACATTGTTTTCTTACCTTATATAAGTGCTCAGAAGGGCCGGCTGAGTGGCTCAGTTGGTTAAGAGCTCGCTCAAGAGTTTGAGCTCTGAGCAACAGCGGTTCGAGTCCCAGCCCGAGCTGAGCAGCGCTGAGCTGCCAACAGGTAGCAGGATGGCTCAGCTAAAAAAAAAAAAAAAGTGCTCAGTGTCTTTGCAATGCCAACATAAGGGAGATTTCAGCCAACATGAAATAACAAAATTACCCACTTGAAACTCTTAGCTAAGGCAATTTTTGTATTTCTTAACAGTTCTCCAAGGCAGCTGATCAGGAATATTCAGATAAAAATAAATCTGCAACGGTTGAAAAGATTTGTGAGCTTTTTTTAATTTGTGATAAAGCTTCATAGAAATAGTAGCAAATCCCCATGGACAGCCATTGATAACAGTGGCTGGTAGTGAGTGTTCCAGAATCGGGTAAAAACACAAATGTATTATTCTATCTCCATGTAGTAAAAAGTGTACTTGTACAATGTTTTGTACTTGTATTTCATGATATTAAAACACTGAAGTTAAAACTGTGGCATGGCACCTTTTTTCATGTTATTCTTCCTAACGTTAACATGGGTGTTTTCACATATTTGTAAAGTTGATTTACTTGGACTTATAACAAGCATATCTCAAGAACTTCTTGTGTGTGTAGAAAAAACGTAAAATCCCTTTGTAAGGAATGCAGATAAGCAGACAATTGAGAAGTTAAATCTGAACGATAGCAGAGTTCCTTGAGTCAGTTTTTCTTTCATAATTTTAAATTCTCATATTTTAGAATTTGAGGTTTGTAAACATCTCGAGATGTTTTAAGTGCTACTTGTTCCCAAACTTGACTATGGTATGTGTATTGGAACAAAGGTTCCCTGGCGATACTAGGACAGGAGTGATTTGCTCAGATCTTTATTTTCTTAGTTTAAGTCCATGAAAATCTAAATACGAATTTTTAGGTATTCCAGGCAATATGAAGAGAGACAGCTCTTTAGAAATAGGAATTAAAGAGCAAATTTTAACTTAATTATTAAAAAAATATATATAAACACACTATTTCAGGAGTAATATTAAGCCCTGTTAATTAAATTAAATAAAGATATTTAAATTTTTTTCTCAGATCGTTTCTCTTGTATTGGTTTACGTTTTCAGGATAACTTAACCATCCTGAGGTGACATGATGTTTTCAAGCTTAATCTTAGTATAGTATTCCTAGAGAGGATATGGGCAAAAGATGGACCACAAAATGTGATACTGGGCAATAGATGTGTTGGAAATGCAACTGAAATGTAACTATTTTTCCATTATGAAACATGTTTATTTGAGAAACTTGAGACAATACGGAGGGAGGGGGGATAAGAACTTTAAGTTGCACTTGTAGTTTCCTTAGCATTTCTATGTCTTCCATTTCTTTGTCTATGCATAGGTTTTTAAAGAAAACATTGAGTAATTTTATCTTCATAATTTTTATCCTACATTCTTCACTTAAAATGGAATTGGCTTATTATGTACAGTACTATGACATTAACATCATTTTACTAGTTTCGTAGTTAGTGGTCTAATGGGTGAACCTATAGTAAACTGTGATTCATAGTTAGACATTTGGGTGGATTTAAATTTTTTTCTTTTTTCCCCCCCAATTTTGATACATTTTTAATCCAAGCAATGAAACACACAGTTGAAAAATTCCAACAATTCAGTTTACATTTTTAGATAAGGCTTTTTCTTGTATTTAGGATTTCTTGTATTTCTTGTATTTCTGAGACTAGATTACCAAAAGTGGAATTATGGAGTCAAAGAATATAACATTTCATTTTCTGGGGTCAACAGTAGTTTTTTCAGAAGGAACATTGGGGGATGATGGAAGGCGCGTTCATCCTCCCCACTGCCCCTACCCTTCTCCACCATATGGACACTGATGGCTCACAGGGAAGGACCTTATCTCAGGCTACAGAACCAGACTGAGACGCAGATCTGGCTCCTGTGCGAATGTCCTCCCCTCTATAACATGATGCCTCACTCCTTTATTTAAAAATTGCTAATAACTAAGTTTGGTAAAAATTGTTAATAGAAGTTCAATCCTTTAATGAATGAATACTCTACTGTGTATCTTTGCTGTTCTCCACCCTAAACCTCAGAAATACCTTGCAGGGTCTGGAACCATTTCTTACAGGTTTTGTTGGCTCTAATCCCATAACCATTCGGTAGCCATGTCTGTGCCTGATCAGTGCTAATGTGGGATTGTGTTGTTTCTGAAGACACTGCCAAGTGCATGCCCAACAACCATCACACCTGGCATTGGGTTCACCTACACATTTGAACTTGGGGAAGCCATGGCTGACATCACTTTATTCTGAAGGACACGGGACAGGCAAGACATCATGCCAGTGGGTAGCCTTTGGCACAATTCTGTGGAAATTTTCACAGCAGTCCCCACAGACCACATGGGTACAGGAGACCCCCCTGGCTTAGAAACCACAAGGTACCACTCCATTTTGTAACAGTCCCCTGTGCATAACATCCCCAGACCCTGACCAGGGACAGGCCTCAGGAACAGGAGGTATGCTGCACTCGGAGAGCCTGACCTGGGACTCCTAGCCCGTGTTGATGACCGCTCCCAGTGCTCCCAGCTGGGACACAATGTACCACCCAGGGTCTTACACCAGAAGCCGGCTCATCTGGCCACACAGGTGATGGTCCACCTTCATCACGTTTCCAGGGGAACTGAGCTAGAAAGCTAATCCAAGGTCAGTTCCTCACGTCAAAAGGAGACGGGTTTTGAACATCTCACTCATAGATTGTTGAATCTTGCATAATCATGGCCCATTTTGACAATGGCTTACTTCCTTTTCCAGTTTGTTTTATAAAAGGCCCCTTAGCTAATAACTGCCTCTGCAAAAAAGAAGAAAGGGAAAAAAGTAGTAATAGTTAATATATTTTAAAGGGCCAAATGGAAGCATTTCTGTCTGGTTTAGGTGAAAGGCATTGGCTGGGAAGTCTAGTTAGCCTCCAGAATTTCGTAGTTCTACAACAGAGTGGAGAGTTTTTTCTTCTTGACCCCAAACCAAGTGATGCCATAAATTTAGCGAGACTATTTATGAAGTCATTGCAGAGTGACTTTTTAATCTTGGGGCCAAAATTAGTTGATAACATTTCTCATTGTTATACTTTTTATTTTGATATTTTATAACTACAACCTGCATCATAAAAGAGATGGGCCTGCTAATTAACCATATTTTTCTATACATTCATACTCTTCTGAACCCAGGGAGTACTGCTTATATGACCAGTTGTGAGAGGGAACCAGTTTGAGACTGGAAGTGTTGCAGGCTGGAGAGATTGGTTAATGTATTATGTGCACAGAGCTGCTTTTCTTGCTCAGCTTGTTAGAGGAAGATGGCCTGGGGTTCTGGCTGTCCATGAAGAAACTCAGCTGTGAGTTGTGCCACAAAGTTCAATTAAAGAACTTCTGTGTGTGTGTCCCCCTCTCTTGTGTGATGTCAGATCTGGTTATAGCCACATCAAACAAAAAGCGTGGGTCTGGTGAGCACAGTATATTTCAACACTTTGTTTATAAAGTATCATGCCTGTTGGCCATGGTTTTCAAAACATGTTTAGTCAATTGTGTGACAACTCTGTTTGCCTTTTGGGGATACTTTATTTGGAGGTAGGCTATGACCAAATATGAAATTTCTTTGAGATTTTTTAGCTCCCCAAGTAAACCCATGTTAGACTGAATCAGCTTATTTTCTCCAGATCAAACCTGTGGATTCTAGAGAGTAAAATGCAAAAATTGAAAAGCAAAAAGTCAGCAGGTAACAGTCTCCTTTAATATTCACATCCTTGGCTATTTCAGCCCATGTCTGGACTAGATTGGGTAATAATTTCTTCTCAGTCAAGTGGTCCAGATGCAGCTTAAGAGTTAATTTTTAAAA
>NW_017732088.1:550844-572864 GCF_001890085.2 Hipposideros armiger
CCTGACACCCTACAAAATATTTACAACATTATTAATTATATTCCTTGAACTGTCTTTCATGTCCCTGTGGCAATATTGTAGTTACGTATTTATGCTGTCTAATCCCTCCCCTTCTCCCTCATCCCCACCCCCTCTCAACTAGCAGCCATCAGTTGTTCCTCTATATCTCTAAGACCATTTCTGTTTACTTCGCTTATTCATTCAGTTTTTTAGATTCCACATATAAGTGAGATCATATGGTATTTGTCTCTCTCCGACTGTCTTATTTCACTTAACATAATAGTCTCTAGGTCCAACCATATCATCGAAAATGGTACGATTTCATTCTTTAAAGAGTTAATTTTAACTGGCTCTAGGTACTTAATTATTTTTTTAAACTTTTTGGAGAACAGTGTGCTTTTTCCAGGACTTATCAGCTCTAAGTCAAGTTGTTGTCCTTCAATCTTTAGTTGTGGAGGGCACAGCTCAGGTCCAAGTCCAGTCGCCATTTTCAATCTAGTTGGGGGGGGGGCGCGAATCCCACCATGCCATGTGGGAATCAAACCAGCAACCTTGTTAAGAGCATGTGCTCTAACAGCCATCTAGTTGCCCTCTAGGTACTTAATTTTGAACTATACTATAACTATTGTAACACCAGAGCAAAGTGACAGCACTAGCTTTTCACTATCTAATTGGTCTCACGCTGAAACACTGACACCAGTGTTTGGTTAAAAAGTGGGCTGCGGTTGCCCTTGTCTTCTCCACTTGGTCCTCACCTACCTGAGAGATGACCAGGGTGTAATAGGACTGAGCTTGGCTTTCTGGCTTGAGCGTGTGCAGGTTAGATGAGGGGAAAGAAGACCCTGGAGGAAATAAATTGTATCATAGGGAAGGAGTCCCCAAGTTCCAAAACAATAAAGATGGCCCTGGGAGACAAAAAGCAGGAGGAGCAAGGGAATTTGGCTCTGGGGCTAGAAGGAGGTGGGAAAGCTGGGAACTAAGTGGGGAACCCCTTCCCTCCTGCTCCCTTCTGTGGCCCTCCACCTAGCCCATAGGTAATAGTTGGTTATACCAAGAACTTCTGAAAGTAGATGGGGCCCAAACTGGCTGTGGGAGAAATCCAGATACTATTACGGCAACTCGGGACAACTGTTCACTCATAGTCTTGACCAGGGAAAGGGACATGTTAAAAGCAGACAATAATACAGCTTGGAAGGGTTTTGAAAAGGGAAGGAATATGCCCCCCCCCGCCCTTTGTACAGCTCCAGCTTTTCATGTGTGCCTGCATATGTCATGAGACAAAATTGCTGAATAGTGGCAAATAGATACCAATATTTCAGAACTTAAAAATGGCAGGGTATACTGAAATACTGAATACTGCTTATGGCAATCACCAACCATATCCATATTATAAACACTGCTTCATAGGACTTTTGTTAACCTGTCTCACTCCGCCCCCTTGTTCCCACCCCAGAGAATATGTCTATGGAATTGTAATTAATATACACAAAGTCTTTCAAAGTAACATAATCTTTAAAGACTGCTTTGAACACTTCAAATGAGATGGCAGTGTGATGTTTAGGAGAATCAATTTTGGGGGCTTCTAGTAGAGGATAAACTCCCTGTTGACATCCTTCGTTCTGGTGCTTAATGTTTCCTTGTGGATTCCAAAGGACCAAGTCACCAGGGACTTTGCAGTAAGAGTTTAAGTTGCTGTCCTCTTAAAGTGATTTTCTTTTCTACTTTCATATATTTTTTAAAGATTTTATTGGGGGATTGGGGGAGAGAAACAGACAAGTTGCTGTCGTTTTGTTCTTCAGTCTAGTTGTGGAGGACGTTGCTTCAATGGCCCATGTTGGTATTATCATTGTGCTCTTCCCGGGTGAGGCAGTCACTCACCGGCCATTGGATGGCCACTCACGGCGACTCACAGCAGCTCACCAAAGCACACGTCAGCTGCCGGCCAGCCCCACAGCAGCCTACGCCATCGCTGGCGACTCACGGCAGCCCAACTCCAGGTTGAGCTGTTGTTCACCATCTTAGCTGTAGAGGGCGCAGCATCACTGGCCTGCATGTGGGATCCGAACCGGGGCTCTGCTGCTCAGAGCTGGTGTCCCAAGCCAACTCCCAACCCACGCGCCACTCGGCTGGCCCTACTTTCATATATTTAAAATAGCATTCTGTTGCACTGATAAAGACTACTATTTATGACAAATATGAAACCTCTGTGAACATGTGTCTTATGAATAACATTGTCAAAATATATAAAGTGTTAGAAATTCAAGGAAAATGGACAGAATCATTAGTGCGAGACTTCATACACTATTCTCAGTTATAGGCAAGTTACCAGGGTCACATTTTCTGACTGAATTCAGATGAATTAAGAATTAATAACTTAAATGAAAAACATTGTAAAACATTTGAAAATTAAACACTACTAAATAACTTAGGTCAAAAAAATCAAAACTGGAATTGCAGATCACTTAGAATTCAATGCAACGAGAATATTAACAAGCATAAGAATGGGTTTCAGAGGAAAACATAAGCCTGTGATGCTAACCTCAAAAGAATAACGGTAAATCAAGTGCCCAATATACTGACGTGTGCTGCCTCCCTTAAGAAAGAAGCAAGGTAATTATTTCGAGAGAGGTAATGCTGTTTGTCTCCTGCCTGACCTCACATATGGTTATCTTGTCCTCCTCCCCATCTCTTAGCCACACATCCCCATGGTCACACCTCAGACCTCGTCATTACCAGTCACCACAGCCACTTTGTAATCTCAACCTTACGCCATTTTCCAATGTCCTCACCTCCCTCTAGCCACTTCCTTGCACAGCCACCAGGGCTCTTGTCCCCATCCTTCTTTGCAGTACTAACCTGGCTAAGCCACTGTCTTGTTCAATTCGAATCTGCTAATTCCTAACACTGTAAAGTCACAACTGCCAGCTTCCCGTGGGCGATGGTGCTGTACGTGCATTTATTTACTCCCTCCACTCTGCAGGACTTCCCGCCTGGCCTGGAACCCCCACACACCCTCTCATCGCTCTCAGCTGATGACTGCTTCCTAGTTGGCCAAGTAGATCAAAGCAACCAGAACACCACATGTGTTCCACCCCACCGCATCTACCCACTGGCAGCCTGTATTCACAACCCTATGCTGTTACTCCACTTACGTGAGATTGGTAAATAGAGGTCAACACTGGGATAACAGAGGCTGGGTTTAGTTCAGCCTTGTTTTCTAGTCAAGTGGAGTGAGCAGGAGAAGAGTTATAATGAACGCCTTCAGGTCAAATGCTTTGCTGCCCACTGGGCTGTATTTTAAGAAAACCTAAAAACAAAAGTTAAAAAACAGTGGAAAGAGCAGCTTTTGTATGGGACCCCCCCCCCGCTCCCCTTCCTGAGTGCAGCCCCCAGCCTGTGGCGCTTTCTGTTTGCAGGTTCCCTATCTCCTGGTGATCCCAACAACTCGGCTACATCCCTGTCATCTCGGCCTCCAGCCCTGCCCTAACTGACATATTAGAAGCATTAGAAGCATCTCCAGGCAGTGTATGGAGTGTTTTCAGCATCCCTGAGGCAACCTCCAGTCAGCCAAGTGGTGGCCTGGGCAGCACACGTTTGTTATCTCCCAGATACCTCCCAGGTACCGTTGACTGCATCACTGATAAACCCCATACCTGGTTTCCCCTGGGCCTTGCTATTGATGGTGTATTGTTTTGCTCAGGCTGCTATAACAAAGTACCACAACCACGTGGCTTAAACAGCAGAAATCTATTATCTCTCAATTCTGGAGGCACAAGTCTGGAATTGTGTCAGCAGAGCCGCGCTCCCCCTGAGGGTTCTAGGGAAGGATGTGCTCCAGGCCTCTCTCCCAGCTTCTGACAATTCCTTGGCTTGGGGCAGCATTACTCCTGTCTTCACGGCATTCTCCCTGTGCGTGTCTGGGTCCAAATGTCCCCTTTTTATAAGGACGCAAGTCATATTGGATCAGGGGCCCACCCTACTCTAGTATGACCTCATCTTAACTAATGACATCTGCAAAGACTATTTCCAGATAAGATCACGTTCACAGGTACTTCGGGTTTAAACCTCAACATATCTTTTTGGGGAATACAGTTGAACCTATAACAGTTGCTGAGCGATTTTGCAGAATGTTAAACATGTGTAGGCATGCATGCATTGCATTGTATTGGGTTGTTGGAAAAGTTATGACGCATTTTTGCAACGAAAAACATAGAAAAAAATACATCATGACTTTTCCGACAACCCAATAGTATTATACATAGCAGGGCAGCCTGTACTCTACTCCCCTCCTGGTACTGTGAACTGTACCTGCAAGTCATAAAAACAGCGTTCTCCCCTACAATTCCTCTCTCCTGCATCCTTAGCCTTTCTCCACTGAGTCTTACCTACCTTAAAAAATTCTCTCTCAGCCTGACTTCCCCTCAAGCTGTCATCCTAATTTATCTTCCCCTCACAGAAAATTCCCCAAAAGTATTGTCTGTCCTCACAATTCCCATTTTTGCCCCCTTTCTCTCCAAACCAGATTTTCTCTACTATCCTCCACAGAAACTGCCATTGTCAAGGACTCCAGACCTGAACGTTGCTAAGTCCAGTGGTCAGTGTTTATCCTCATCTTATTTGATCAGACATAGTTGATTGCTGTCTTTTTAATTCTATCTCCTTGGTTTCAAGGACACTTGCATGGTTTTCCTCCCACCTCTGTCCCTGCCTCCCAGTTTCATGTGCTGCCTCTTCTGGCTTCTTGACCTTTAAGTTCTGGTGTTTCCCAAAGTTCAGTTCACAGAACCCTTTCCCATGTATTTGAGGAGCTCATCCAATCTCATGTGGGAAAGTACCATCTCTGCACTGATGATGACCAGGTGTCTGTCTGCAACTTGGATCTATGGACCTTAGACTTTCAGACTCTTGTTATCCCACTGCTTACTTGACATTTTCATCTGCAAAACTTCATGCGCATCTCAAACTTGCATGTTGAAAACTTAACTCCTTCTCCCCTTTCCCTCCGTATCCAAGCCCATCCACCCTTTTACATGACATTCATACTCATATTTGTCCATCAGCAGGTCCTTCCTCTGACTTCATCGTGTAGCTAACATTTAACTGTCTCACCACCTCCTCAGTGACCACCCTGGTCCAAGCCACCCACATCTCACCTGGAACACTGCCACAGCCTCCTGCCTGGGCTCCCAGCTTCCACCCTGGCCCCTCTACAGTGCGTTGTCTTAAGAAGCCAGAGGAGAGGGATTCTGGCACAATGTAAGTCAGATCAGGTGTCTCTTTTACTCCTTTCCAGTGCCTCCCATCTCACTCAGAGCACAGCCAGAGTCCTTTCAATGGTCTATATGGTCCTACCCAACCTGGGGCCCCTGCTCCCTCCCTAAACCCATCTGCATGAGCCAGTGTCCACTCTTTCCTCCTGTGCCCCCATCGCTCCTTCCCTCAGCATTCTGCCCTAGCACACCTGGCTCTTCGTGCTTCCTGGGAAGAAGTTGCTTTGCTCCTACCTCAGGACTTCTCCACGTGCTGTTCTCTTTTTCTGGGAAGTGCTTCCCCAGGAATCTACAGATAGCTACGTGGCTCCTTAACTTTCTCAGGTCTCCACTCAACTATCACTTCATGAATTAGCTTCATATAGCCACCATATATACATTTGCAATTACTACCCCACACAAATACGTATTCTTTTCCCGCCTCCTGGCTTTATTTACCCTTGAACAGTTAATTCTAACTGTATGGCATGGTTTGCCGTGGACAGCCCTGATTTATGCCTGTTGTACAGCAGTAACACCTAGAAATTATTTTTAGCGCCCTCTTCCACTTTCAATGGTGTTGCAGCTTGGTTGGGATTTCTGGCTGGAGCTCAGAAAAGGGAAGCCCCAGGGAACTGGAAAGCACTGGGGTGAGACGCTCTGAGACGGAGGAGCTTTGGAAGGCGGCCCCATAGTGCTGATTAAAAACTCCTGGGCTCTCTAGAAGCATACCAAAGACTTCTAGAACTGAAAAGGATGGACCACTACAGTTTCCAGACTGGCCACTGGGTGGTGTATGAACTCAGGAAAGATCTGACAGGTTCAGCCAAAACTGAAAGCTGAACTGGCACTGGAACAACAACCTACAGAGACCAAGCTCGAACGTGTGACCTGAACCCATCCAGATAAATTTTCACCTAAAACCAAAATATCGACATTCTCCATAGAATTTCAACAAGACCCAGAGTTGCATAACATTCAAAATATTCAGAGTACAGTGAAAGATTACTTGGCACATGAAGAACCAGAGATATTCACCCCTATGAAAAAACACAAAGTATACATTTTTGTAGATGACCACATAAAAATTAATAAATTAGGGTGCAGAAAAAATTAAAATTGAGAAAACTAAGAACTGGTTCCTTGGAAATACTGATAAAAATAGACAAATCTCTAACAGCTCATATAATGAAAAGAAAAAAGCAAACACATACCATTCATTACAAAAGAGGTTTCTATCCACCAATACAAAGACTTTAAAATTATGCTAAGTATAAGTGTATGCCAATGCATTTGAAAATCTAGATGGAATGGATAACTTTCAAGGAAAATATGTTACCAGAATTGACTCATGAAGGACGTGTTAATCTGGACAGGCTACGCGCTGCTATGGTTGTCACTCCCAGTACCCATGCCCACGTGGCCACTCATGTCGAGGTGGCTCTGTTCCATGTTTCCTGCACTCTGGAATCCAGGCGTGGGGAAGCATGTAGCTAGGACATTGACAGTCACATGGCCAAGCCTACATCATAGGAGGGAAATATCCTCTTCCAGGGAAGGGCAATGAATACATGTGCATGACAAAACATTTTGCTTTATGGTTTAAAACTGAATCAAACCATACCATGAAATACATTGAAATGATTGTTAAAGATCTATACCCTCTTCTGGAAAAAAGAAAAGGAAAAAAATGCTGGACCCAAAAACTTTTATGAGTGAATTCTATCCCATGTTACTTAAAATATTGTAGGGTGTATTGTAGGATATAGAAAAAGAAGACGGATTTTATGATCTCTTGAGGCTAAAATAACCATGATGCCTCAACCTGACAGAAACCACAAAAGATCAACGTTTCTCATTGTGTTTCTCACTGAAGAGAAGTCCATTAAAATGTTCCAGTAAATGAGGTATTTTGTCCTGTAAGTTGAGGAAATACTGTATAAAATCACCTCCCATTGGAGAGCCCCGATATATGATAGTGTAGCCCTACAGAATACTTTTTTCCTTTTTTAATCTGCAATTTTCCAAATTTATGTGATGGTCAACCCCCCCCCCTTCCATTCCTCTTAATTCCCGTGGAATACTTTTTTGAATATACTGTTATGGACCAATCTCAAACATGAATATAGAATGCAAAGATGCTAATAAAATATTAGTAAATTAAATCAAGCAGTGTTTTAAGAACATACCATGAACAGGTAGAGTGTATTCTAAGAATGTAAAGAAATATGTTAAACAGATTAACTGATATAATTAATTACATTAATAGGTTAAGGGAAGAAAACTATTTAATTATCTCAATAAGTTTAAGAAAGACATTTGAAAAAGTCAACATTCTTTCTAAATACTCTTAGTAAAATAGTAATGCAGTGAAATGTTCTATAACCTAATAAGGATAATTTAAGGTTAAAATGCTAGAAATATATAATAGCAACAAGACAAAGATACCCACTGTCACTGTTATTATTCATCATTTTACTCTAGGTTGTAGCCAGTGTAAAAAGACCAAAGAAAAAAAAAGAAGTCTAAATATTAGAAAGGCAGAGAGAACGTTACTGTCTACCTAGAAAACAGAAGAGATCTTATTACTTTTTGAAGTAATAAGAGAGAGAGTTTAGTGAAGTGCCTGGTTACAAGATGTAAACATAAACATTCATAGCACTAGCAATGGCCAATTAGAACATGTAATGAGAAAATTAACTCATTCAAATAAAATATAAATATCATATTTATAATATGTAAATATGATAAAATATCTAGGAATCAACAGAAAATAGCTAAAACTTACAAGTGAACTACAAGTATTTACTGATGGGCATAAATGAAGGATTAAATGAATGGAGTGACACATTCCATCAGTGTCAGTATTTTAATGCAATCCAAAATCTAACTCTACCTGAGGGGAAACATGATGCATTTATTCTTATTTTATGTTTAAATAAAAATTGTGCACATTTAAAATGTACAACATATACATACATATATGTGTGATTGCTACAGTCAAGCTTATTAACATATCCATCTCCTCACAGTTACCATTTTGTTTGTGTGTGGTGAGAGCATCTGAAATCTAGTGTTTTAGCAGATTTCCAGTGTTCAATACACTATTAGTGACTATAGTAATTATTCTGTACATTAGATCTCTAGAACCTATTCATTCTGAATAACTGCAACTTTATTACCTTTGACCAACATCTTCCCAGTTCCCCTACCCCACTGCCCCCGATAACTGTTCTACCCTCTGCTTCTATATACGTATTTGCATTTTTTAGATTCCACATATAAGTGAGATCATGCAGTTTTCTTCCTGTGTCTGGGTTTTTCAACAGATGGATGGATAAAGAAATTGACTTAGAACTTAAAGAAATTAAGTTGTAATATACTGCATGAGAATATCAAAGAAAAATTTGAAGGGGAAAAAGATAACAAAAACATACTAGTATGGAATTACCATAACTAAAACAATGTAATATTACGGCAGGAATAGACAGATTAATGAACCATAAAGTGGGAATCCAAAAACGCACCCATGTATATATGACAATTTAATATTTGAAAAGGGTAAAATTTCCAATCATTGAAGAACGAATGGAGTATTCTATGGATAGCTAGCCATTTGGGGAAAATAGTTCTTATCCCTACCTCCACATCCTATACATAAGTCGGTTACCCTAAATCCATTATAGGAAATCATAGGAAATGGGGTTTTTTAGTATTTGGGTGGAGAAGAGCTATCTCTAACTAACACTATTGCCACAAAAACATTAAGACAACAGGCTATAGAAGTAAAATAACAAGATACATGGTACAAAAATCAAAAGGTACAAAATGTCATCCAATAGAAATCAAGTTTTCTTCAAACCTTGTCCCCCAACTCTGAGACAACTGTTTCCAGTTACTTGTAGACAACACATTAAATAATTATCAAATAATAAATATTAGTTATTATTAAATTATTAATAAATTATTTGTTAAATATTAAAGACTTCTGTATTACCAAACACCATAAATAAAGTTATAAGTCAGAAAAACATGAAAAAATATTGTAACATGTGATGGATAAATAATTAATATCCACATATAAGGAGATCTTACTAATTAATAAGAAAAAAGCCAGCACTTTTTTATTAGGACTATTTTCAGCTGCAAGCAACAGAAAACCAATAACCAAAGATATGCAAAGTTTAAAATATTTATATATTCACCTCTCAGATTTGCAAAGAATTAAAAGATTGACAATAATACTTAGTATAGGCATTATTATACACGGTTCATGGTATTCAGTGAGACTTCTAGAGAGCAATGTGATTAATTACATCAAAATTTAAATGTGTATATTCTTTGATTCATAAACTTATGATTTTGACTTGAGAACATAATTGTTCAAATGCACAGAGATATACAGTAATACCTTGGTTTGCTAGCATAATTCGTTCTGGAAACAAACTACTCATATTGCAAGACATCGTTAGTTTACCACGTTAAAATGCATTAGAAATGTTTGATCGTCTTGTGGAACACTCGCAAACCAAGTTACTCGGAATCCAAGGTTTTACTGTATATGGATTCAGAATTGGTTTATAATAGCAAAAAATTGTATACCCTGATGTCCACCAATGAGAATTGATTGAATAACTAACTTATTGTATCACTTAGGAGACTTGCAGCTACAAGTGGAAAAAATGGCATAAACAAACAGGGGATTTATTATCTCATGTAATAAGGGGTCTTACTATATAGTGGCTCCAGGGTAGTTAAATCTATAGCTCAATGGCGACATCAAGGACCCAGCTTTCTTCTACGTCTGCTTTGTCATCTTCAGTATATCAACTAACTCTCCTCCTGATCACATTCAACAAATATCTACCAGGCAATGACTGACTGCAGAGATATATAATAATAATAACCTGGAGTAAAATGATGAATAATATCAGTGATGGTGGGCATCTTTGTGTTGTTGCTATTATGCACTTCTGGCATTTTAACCTTAAATTATCCTTATTAGGTTATAGAACTTTTCACTGTATTACTGTTTTACTAAGAGCATTTAGAAAGAACGTTGAGTTTTTCAAATGTCTTTCTTGACCTTATTGAGATAATCAAATAGTTTTCTTCCCTTAACCCAGTAATGTAATTAATTGTATCAGTTAATCTGTTTAACCATAACAGACAGCTCCTGCCCTCATGTATTTACAGAAAATATAGTGTATGTGAAAAAGGAAATAGCACAGTTGTGTTATATGATATTTATGAAAAAAAGATTCATTTAGGTGCAAACATATTGCAATATCTAAACACTTTCTGAGTATGTTTACTATGTGACATTTACCAAGGGCCAGGGCCTGTGCTAATTACTGTATATGGATTATCTCATTTCATCCTTACAAGAAAACTGTGAGTTACCTTCCCTTATTATCCAATTTAATAATATGTACATTGAAACTCAGAGATATTGAATCACACATATACGCATATTGCCTGGTAGAGTGAGAATTTGGACCCATGTTTGTCTTACTCCAAAATCCGTATTCCTAACCACTATGTTAAATCACATTTTGAAAAAAAATCTAGAAGGAAATAGACCAAACTTTAAGCAATAATTTTCTTTAGTAATTGATGGCTTGAATGCAGTTGACCACAAGAGCCAGCAGAAGGAGAGAGGTAAACAAAATCAAGGGGTACATTGATAGATGGGCAATGCATAGTGTTCGATTGCCTGAAGGTACTGCAGAAGTTTAAAACAGGGTTCATGCAATAGAGTGGAAAACCAGAGCTTGTAATCAGAGAGGAAATTTAGAGGCTGTGTAAACCTGGATAACGCTTCAAGATAGGACCATGTGTGTATTTTACTGAAGCAAAGTAACAGTCAAGGTCACTGGTTTAAACTAGAGCAAGAAAACTATCATTCATTCAAGTATTTATTGATTATTCAAGCATATATCTATGCTACAAGTTGCAGAAATACTGCTGAACAAGATGAATAAGATTGTTACTTCCGTGGAGCTGATCCCTGGAGAAGTAGGCAGAGGCTAGGTTATACAAGGCCTTGTAGTCATGTTAAGGAACGTAAGGTTGATTTGGATTTTGTTCTAAATGTGATGAGAAACCATTGGTGGGTTTTAAGCAGCAGAATGACTTACATCTTATTTCTGTTCTGAAGATTCTTCTGGCTGTTGAGAATGTGTCATGGGAATATGAGTAGAAGTAGGAAGACCAGTTAGGAAGATACTGAAGTCCTTCAGGAAAGAGTTGATAGTGGCTTGGATAAAGGTGACATTAATGGAGATGAAGACAAATGGCAGACTTGGATATATTTTGAAGATAAGGATGACACTGCTTGACGATGGGTTTGATATGGGAGGTGAGAGGAAGTGAGGAATTTATGATAGCTCTAAAGTACCTGTGTTGAAAGAGGGTGTGGATGGTGGTATCATTTACAGAGCTGAGAAAAACTGGGGTGGGAGGAGCACATTTTGATAGATGTTGATTTCTTATCGGATATGTTGAGTTTGAGGAATTTGTGGATGTGCTCAGTAGACAAGTTGGTTGTGTTGGTATAATGCTCAGAAGAGTGGGCTGGGGTTCTTCATTTGGGAGTCATTAATGCCAAGACAGTAACTGAAGTCACGAGAGTGTGTAAGATGGTCTAGGGAGAGGAGAGTATGGAGAGCAAGAAAAGAGATGGGCCTCCGGTGGAACTGACAACACCGACTCCTGAGAGGCTTGGAGGAGGCAGAAATCATTCTACCAACACTGCTGGCAGAAGTCACTCCTGGCTTCCTGCTTCCTCAAATCCCATCTAAATAGCTTGTCCTTATCTTCCTGAATGCACTGCTGCATTGTGATACTATTATCCACTCCCTGGGAAACTACTCTCCAACTTTTCCATTCTCTCCTGTAAGTTTCTTTCCTGTTTTCGTACACCTGGAACTTGGTTGTTCCCCAGGGAAGACGAAAGAGTTAGGCTTTATGTTGAGCTGTGAGGAAGGATGCCTGGAGCCAGGAAGCTGCTTGCAGAGTTTGGAAGCTGTAGGTCCCAGAGCTTGATGGAGGTGAGGGAGACTTCCAGCCAGAGTAAAGAGCAAGTACAGAGGCCCTGAAGTGTGAATGTGCTTGGTGTGTTTGAAGACCAGGAAAGAAACTTGCGTAGCTAGAGTAAAATGATCAAGGGGACAACAGTAAGAAAGAGGTTCCAGATGTTATGGGCTAGGGATGGACTTCATTTCTAAGGGTTCTGCAGGCCATTGGAAGGACTTCAAGTTTCAAGCTGAGTTAAATGGATAACCACTGGAGTATTGTGAGTAGATGACTGCTTATAACTAATGTTTTATTTGGCTGTTGTGTGGAGAATAGACTGTGGGGGGACAAGAGTGGAAGCAGGGAGACCAACTGTCACAATAACTCAGGCCACAAAGGATAGTGGCCAGGACTAGTGTTTCCGCAGTGAAAATGGTGAAAAACTGTCAGATTCTGGTTATACTTTTAAGGCCGAACGAACCAGCATAACTCCCAGATAGGTGCACTGTGAACTGTGAAAGACAGCAGTCTAGGAGGACTCCAAGGTTTTTGCAAGAGTACATGGAGAGACCAAGTTTTCATTCACTGAGGAGGGGAAGGCTTTAGGAGGAACCAATTTGGGGAGGAAGGTAAGGAGCTTGGTTTGGGATGTGTTAACTTTCTGATGCCTCATAGACATTCAAATGGAAATGTTGGGTAGGGAAGTTTGTTATAAAGGTCTGGAGTCCAAAGAGACAAGTCGGAGGAGATATAAATTTAGGACTCATTGGTTATAGGCAGAATTCACAGCTATGGCACTGAATAAGGTCACCAAGGGCATTAATATAACTGAAGAAAAGATGATCTAGCCCTGGGGAGTGTTTTAAGGAGAATGGAGTGATAAACTATATGAAAATGCTGTTGCACCATGGGTCCTTCCTTCCTTCCCTCCCTCCTCCTCCCTCCTCCCTTCCTCCTTCCCTCCCTTCTTCACTCATGACTATAAACATGATAAAGCTGTGCAGAACTCAGCCTACTTATGCCCAGACTCAGAATCAAATATCTTTTTTCCTTTACCCTTCTCTAAATGTGTACTACAAACCCTAATTCTGAACTAGGCTCTGAACTATTGTGTTCCAATGTGGGCCCCACACTGCAAATGAGCCTGACACCAAAAGCACACCACAATAGGACTTGAAAAAGCTGAGGCAATTCAGCCTGGGGAAAAGAAGACTTACCAGAGAAGACAATGGTTGTAATCAGCTACCTAGTGTCAAAATTAAAATCCTTGACTAAAAATGGCAATGATTCAGATTTAGGCCTGAGACGACCAACTTTTCCAAAAGTGGCAGTAGTGAGGTCTCTGACTGTCAACTTGATGATCATACAACTTTCAAAAATCATGTTCTTTTTCTGGCTTTGAGATACTGGTGACTACTGTGGTGCATAGTATATGTCATATCTATTATAATTGATATCCATGGTAGTGGTTGCTACACTAGAGTGACAGGTTCTGGAAATAGCTACAACACACACTTGGAATCTCACAGTCACAGAATCAACCATTTTACTAAATACAAGCATATTTTCATTCACATACAGCTAAAGAAAACATTTTTTTTCACATTTCATTACAGTGCACAACAAAGTGAGGAAAAGTATACAGTACATTTTATTCTGGAATATGAGACAATCTAATCCAACATGCAGTTGTGATCTTTGTTACAAGTTAGTTTATCTTTTCTTTACCTATGTAGTAAAATAGCTTCTAAAGCTTTATCCTTAGTATTGTATTAACACCTGATTTTTTTTCACACTTATTTTCTAAAACCCACTTCTTGCAGTGACAACAGCACTGAATTCTACGAAAATGATTTGTAAAGTTTCTAGAACTTGTTGACGCAATTAAGCTCAGCCACCTCTGCTGGATCGATGCTGAGTATTTTTAAACCTGCCTAAAAAAATGCAAGGAATGGGGAAAGTATACATATAATGTATTTTCGTCAAGAAAACTGTAGAGAAGTTTTGTTTCTATCTTCTTTTTTGAACTGACAGAATCCAGTCAACTCTCATTTATCCACTGGATAATCTTGTTTTCAAAATCTTTTAAACATAATTAAGTATAGCAGTTGATAAACTTTGTGTTAACCCAATTCATCATCTTTTATTTGCCTTCTACAATCACAAAACTGGCAACTTAACTACTCCACCCTAGCCTGGTCTTGTTAAATGAATGTAGAGATGATCAGTTCAGTTATAGTTGATGCTGCAGGTTGGTCCAAGGTGGTTTGTTTCCATGATTTTCATTATTTGGCTTTCTTATTCTGGCTGAAGTAAATTCCCAAACTTTCAAATTCAGTTATATTCATACTAAAGTTTAACATAGATCTCCAAGTAATTTACTGTTCTCGGGCTTTCCTATCACAACCAATATGAGAAATCTGTCTCTAATCAGAACTGTTTCCTTACTGTGAAAAGTATGGCTTTTGCCTAGCTGACCTGGCTACAATCCACAAAATAATTTAAAGCATCACCTCTCTTCAAGACTATAATGGAAACCCAAGCCAAGCATGCCAACTTTCTGCTGCAGTTATCTGTCTGTTCACTTGAGAATTAAGAGCGGCTTCTCTTGGGTAGACAGAAACTTAGTACAGATTTGAGCAAACAGGTGGCCAAGGTCATTGTGAGGTGAGCGTTTTATCCCCATCCCACTTCCCACTGCTGTGTTTGGTTCCTTTTAATAATATGGCCACTGTGTTTCAGTGATAAGAACACTTCTAGCCTACACAGGTCTAATGTGTTTTGTTGTGCAATTATTCACTTGTTTCAAGCCCTCTTGTCAATACTACCTGAATGGGCTTTAGCTTTGATTCACCCCTACGCTCCCTCAGGACTATAGCTGAGTTGTAATCAATAAGGAAACATATCCTAACACGTAGAGAACATTTATTTACAGTCGTATCTCTTCCAAAGTGAACAAATTAATAACAGCTCATTCATCTTACAGCAGGATGATGCACCGAAACAAGAACTCAGGGTCATAGTCCTTCAACTTGGCCAAGTGAGTCTCCTGCCTCTGAGTTTACTTTTGTAAAATGGGGAAGAAAACCTCACGGGCCTGTTATGAGCATCAAGTGAGTCATTCAAGTGACTGTAGCGCATTTGTAAGGGTCACGGTGCCTCCTGCTGAGCGGGTACTCAGTACAGGACTGAGGAGCCAGGGTTCACCTCTCTTTTCAGAGGCAATCCCTGTGCCATGGCCGCCATGACCCAAAGAGACAGCACGTTGTTCACTTCTAGATGAGTCACCAATGCAGTGAAACCCCAGACATGGTCAGAGGGAAAAGAGGGTATGACATTTGGGTTGGTGTTCCTGTCTTCCACTTCCAGGATATTTTGCCTGGGACAATTTCTTTGACACGGCTGGTGATTCTATCACAGGGTCGTACATTTTCCCCAAGGTGGTAATAACAGTGTGTAAATAGCCTCCCTTTTCATATTCACCCCTTTTTTTCTTTTTATATTCGAACACCAGGCCTCGAAAGTGTCTTAGTCAATATCTGGTCCGTGCCTCTCATTTTGCAGACGAGCTGTTTAGAAGCTAATTGGGACCTTTTAACCGAACCTGGCACATACTTGGTGTAGGATATTCTCACTGATTAAGTTGCTTTCAGTCTTTTTATTTCATTTTGCTAATTATTTTCAATGTGACACTTTTTTTCCCCTTATATATGTTCGTGATCTATGAATGAGCTGAAATACCAAGAAATAGCTGTCCTGTCTGTGGGTATATTTTTGGGGGGCCTGGCTCCCCAAACCTCAGGCCCCTGACATGTGGTCCACAAAGGGCAAAGGGAGTAGCCACTGCCCAGCGTGGGCCACAGAACAGTGCCTGGCCCCTGTCAGTAATTCAGTCCCTCCGTCACAGCACTCCCCCATCCACCTGCCCCCAACCCGTCAGAGTGCCCCTTGGGAAGGAGGCTCACTTGGTGTCCAAAATGGAGGTTGAGTTCTCTTCAGTCACACAAAGATTCTATTCATTTTGATAACTTTAAGTTCAGGTGGGAGAGCATGTTTTGAAAATCAGAAGGGCTGACTAGCACAAACATCTCCTGTCTGATTTGACAACCTCTTCTGAAGAGTGAACCACATTTGGTACAAATCCACTCTTCACCCCTTCCCAGCCCTCCTGGATCGTAATATCCCCCCTTTTAACCAGCTCATATATGTCTCTCGTCAGGTCTGTGAAGGCTTTCTCCACATTAATGGCATCTCGGGCTGACGTTTCAATGTACTTCATGCCGTACGCAGCAGCCAGTTTCTCTGCCTCGTGGCGAGTCACTTGCCTCTGTGTATCCAGGTCACACTTGTGACCCACCAGAACAAATACAATTTGGTAGGGCTGAACGTGTACTTTGGTCTCTTCTAACCACTCATGGACATTCTGGAAGGACCTGCGGTTGGTAATGTCAAATAAGAGAAGACCACCTACTGAGTTCCTGTAGTAGGCGCGAGTGATGGATCTAAAACACAAGAAAAAAGTCAAGAATGAAGGCCAGGCCCAAACTCCTGTATTTCAATGAACTCAGTATATTCTAGTGTATTTGCTTACTGGCACAGTTCCTTAGTAAAATCAATTTTTTAACAACAGAATACAAATGTCATTCCATAATGATAATATGTGAATTTTCAATTGGGCAAAATTTTGAGATGGCCTCTTCTACAAATGAATGCTCGTGACTGACAGGCATTTCCCATCAATCAGCTAACTCTCCCACCTCCACATCTGAATAACTGAATGAGACTTCCTGTTCTGCAAAATGGGATACCTAAGTCACAGTTATCCTGAGGCAAAATGAAACAATGGATGTTAATGTGTTCTGTGACCTGGAGACCTCATTACAAATTGTAAAATTTTTAAAATAAATGTATAATGATTGACAAATGCTCATAAATATATAGCTGTATTGCAACACATTCCATTTTATCCCATTTCCCATCACCATGTTTGTCTTTCTATTATTCTATTATTATTATTATTTTAATCTAACAGGGGTCCTCAATCTCTTCTGTGAGGAGAAACACAATTCTGTTTTTTTTCTTCCCCAGGCCATTAGGAATAGGAAAAAGAGAGATAGATGGTCTGCAAAGGCCTTGGGCAAAGTGCCTATCAGCCATACTTCCTGACACATTTCAGAGACTGAATAAGGAGCCACCAGCTGGAAAAAAACTGCCTAAATCATCAAAGCTTTCCCTTAAAATGACATGATTTATTTAAAGCATTATAACTAGAATATTTCTAAAACCTATTATACATTTGCTGTACCTCTTAAACAGAAGAAACCTCATCTATTTTAACTTCTTGTTTTGAGGAGCTTCATTACCAATATACATTGTGGTATTATACTTTAGAGCTTATTACAGGGTGTAGAAATGTTTGCTTCTACAATCACTTGCTTTAGACTACTGTGCTCTTTGATCGATGTCTATTTTTAGGTTTTCTGTTTCCTTGGATGAAGAAGATAAATAATGAGGGACTCAATAGTTTAGAGCTTAGGGCAAATGGCTCAATGATAACAGAACAAACGTCCAGTGGATTAAAGTCCAAAGTAGATGGTTGTAAGAGCAAACCTTACAAATGATTTCAAGTCTCCAGAACTGGGCAACTCAGCCCTGGGTAATGAAAGTGTTTCTAATTCCCTTATGTTTGAAGATTCATGGATAATGATAGGTGTACCAGAAGATTCAACATGATCAAACAAAGGTTTTGATTTGTGAACAGCTCGGCTCAAGACATCAATAAGCAAGCTGTAGAGCCCTTTCAAATCTCTAAAATAGATTATTATATCAGTATTTAGAAAGTAATGAAGCCCTTTCTAACCATGAGATAAGGCTCATTAATATTATGACCTTCTGTACATCAAAAATTTTTTCTTAAAGTTCAAAAACAAATGAGAAACTGGGAAAATATTTTACAACATATGTGACAGAAAAGCATTAATATTCCTAATCTGAAAAGAACTCTTACAAATCAGTATGACCCAATGATAATAAGCAGTGGATATGAAAAGGCTGCTCATACGGATGTTCCCATAAACACATAAAAGGCACTTTTCTTCACTTATAATATGCAAAATGCATTTATCAGTTAAAAGCAAAGCTGTACAAGGATATTTACCAGGGTGTTGTTTGTGGAAGTGGGGAGTTGGAGACAACTGAAGTTTGAGTTAGCTCTTCTCCTTACTACTCTTCAACTACCTAACCAGTATCTTCTACGCTCAATTACTGTCGATAGATAAATGAATAAATGATCATAATCATGGGCTATTGAGTGCTTTTGTTCTAGCTCCTGATGCTCTATGTGCCTTTAGCTTTAATTGCTCCCTCGAAGTTTTCTGTGTACGTTGCTCTCTCCCACTTCTGCCTTTCCACATGCCGTTTCCTCTCCTTGGGCTTTTCCTCTCATCCTCGTCAGGCCTCATCTTGGCCAGGTAGCCTTCCCTTCTCTCTCTATATTATACATAGAATTCCAAATGATACATACTACAAATGAAAAGCAAAGGGTTGTATGGGAAAATTAAACCTGTTCATTGATTACTGTGATGTGCTAAGAGTTATAGTCGGGAGTGGGCACACAAATATAAACAAGGCAGTCTTTTGTGTAATTGCTGATTATCTACTTCCCCCCACTATGCTAGCACAGTAGTTCTTAGAGGGAAGGGCCTGTGTCTGTTTTGTTTACATGGCATCCCCTTGTGTGAGTTTCCTCAGAAACAAGCCTGAAGCCTGGCATGCAGAGGGTGATCACCGATGGTGTGCTGGTTGCAAGAAGGAATCAATCCTCAATACCTGACTATTTCATATGTATATAACATAATACACCTGTATCTGAACCTATGTCTACCTCTATTTCTGCCTCCGTATCATCTGTCTGTATCCATCAGTTATGTTGGGATGACCCGGGAACATTTTGAAAAGTACGTAGCATCGGGACTGAGATTGACGAATTACACTGATCAATTCCAGATGGTTTGTTAGCCACCAAGGGGCAGGCTGGTGGAGTTGTGGTGCAAGCAATACCTATGATTGACCGGCCTTCCCTGCCAGGGCGCTTCTTTTCCTGCACGGAACTCCCAGCTAGCTGAAGGTGGGCTTAAGCAGAAACCCCCCAGACCTTCGGCAACGTCCCTACGGGGCCGCGCGACCAGGACCGGGACGTCCTCTTTCCCCAGGGGCTGTGCAAGCTCCGAAGACCCTCCCACTGCTCGCGGGCCCGGGCTGCGCTCTCACCTGAACCTCTCTTGACCCGCCGTATCCCAGATCTGGAGCTTGATGCGTTTTCCTGGCTCGATCTCCACCAGACGGGAGAAAAAATCCACCCCCACGGTGGGGTCCGAAACCTGGGCAAAGCGGCCCTCGGTGAAGCGGCGGATCAGACAGGACTTGCCCACCGTGGAATCCCCGATGACAATGAGCCGGAACTGGTACAGCCAGATGGCTTCCATGGCCGGGGCTCGGCAGGTCTCCTTGGCCAGGGCCGTGTGCGGCGAGAGGGGGCGTCCCGCCCAGGCCTCGGAGAGCGAGGCTAGGTCCGGATCTAGATACGCCGCGAGCGCATCGCTTGCCTGGGAGCCCGAGGCGAGGTAGGCCCAGGCGCAGGGAGAGCTGAGGGATGGATGCTGCGCTCACAGAGGTGATGAAATGGCAGCAGCATCAGCACCACGCACTCTGACTCATCACTGACAACCAGGCTACTGTAATCCCCCGCGTAGACGCGACGCCCGGAGCCGCCGCACTGTCTGTAAAAGGAGCGCACAGAAAAACAGCCAAAGAAACGCCCCTTCCCTTCCGTCCTAATTCCTCCACCCACGCCTTCTTCTTAATTAAAAAGCTTATCTATCTTTCAAATTGCAAAAGTAATACTTTTTCATTAAAACTAGGGAAACAATACGAAAATGTACACAAAAAAGAAAGTCCATAATGATCTGCCCCCTCCCTCCCCAAGATATTAACATAACGCTTGGTATATATTCTTCCCATGGATTTCCATGAAAATATATGTATATCTATATGCGTGTATATATAGACGTATACATATATAATAAAGCATATGTAAACGTATATACATTGACTGCCTTTTGACAAATTGGACCATTACTCTGACCCTCGCTTTTACAATTAACAAAGAATCATAGATATCTCTCCATTACCAAAATAATCTTACTTTTGCCATGACAATGCTGCAATAAACATTTTCTTAAGTGTAGCCACGCATGCATTATTTCCATAGGATAGAGTTTTGCAAGAGGGCTTAGTGAGTCAAAGAGCATGCTTATTTTAAATGTAATGGACATAGCATGACACGTAATTTGCAACAAATATTTACCAATTTAAATTCTAGTCAGCAATTTCTGAAAAGTCCATCTCTTTGCATTATTTCAAGCATCGTGTGTTATATTGTTTCATAATGCTTGCCAATCTGATGTAGTTAAATAAAAAAGTGTCTCTCCTTTATTTTACATTTCCTGACTACTAATGAGGTCTCATGCACTGGCGATTTACATTTCCTCTGGGAATTGCCTCTTTAAATCCTTTGTACTTTTTATATGGAATCTTTTATAATTGCTTTCCTTATTTTTTCATTTTTGCTTTTTTAAACAGTTTTATTGATGCATAATTCACATCACATAATTCACTCACTTAAAGTGGGCAATTCAATGATTTTTAGTATAGTCATAGAGTTGTGCAACCATCAGCATACATTTAAAGTATTGTCATCACCTCAAAAAGAAACTTCTACCTTTTAGCCAACATCCCTCTGTCCCCGTACCCTCCTAGCCCTAGGCAAACACTAATCTATTGTGCTTTCTGTCTCTGTACATTTCCCTATTCTGGACATTTGATGTAAATGGAATCGTACAATATGTGGCCTTTTGTGCTTGGCTTCTGTCACTTATTGTGATGTTTTCAAGGTTCATCCATATGGTAGCATGAATCAGTACTTTATTCATTTTCATGGCTGAGTAATATTCCACTGTGTGGATAGACAGCATTTTATTTATCCAGTCATCAAGACGGTGGATATTTGAGCTGTTCTGAATAATGCTGTTATGAATATTTGTGTACAGGTTTTTGTTTGAACACATGCTTTGAACTCTTGTGGTTTGCTGTTCTTTTACACTTTCTTGAGGGTGCTCCTTGAAGCACAAACTTTTTAATTTTGAAAAATTTTCAAAATAATTTCTAAAAGTAGAAATTATCTATTTTTTTCTTTTGTTGCTTGTGCTTCTGGTGTCATGTCTAAGAATACTTTACCAAATCCAAGGTCATGAAGATTTACGCCTATGTTTTCTTCTATGAGTTTTGTAATTTTAGCTCATACATTTAGATCTCTGATCTATTTTTAGTTAATTTTTATATATCCTGCAAGGTAGGGTTGAAACTTCATTCTTTTGCATGTGGCTATCTCGTTGTCCAAGCACCCTTTGTTGGAGAGATTATTCTTTCCCCATTGAATGATTTTGAAGCCCTTGTTGAAAATCAATTGACCATAGACTACGGCTTTATAAATGGACTCTTGATTTTATTTCATTAATCTATATGTCTAGCCTATACCACATTGTCACGTCCTGCGTGGCAAGGGCAAATGGGACACGAGAGGGGCAGCGCAGATTGAATAAGAACAAGAGACAGAAGTAAGATTTAAGAGCGAGACCAAGGGACTCAGCCTTCAGAGATAGACTGAGCCACCGAATCGGGTCAACGCATGGTTTTT
>NW_017732088.1:574884-580563 GCF_001890085.2 Hipposideros armiger
TTAGCTGTAGAGGGCAGTGTGACTGGCCCTCATGTGGGGTCCGAACCGGCGCCCTGCTGCTCAGAGCTGGTGTCCCAAACCAGCTCTTAACCAATGCGCCACTCGGCTGGTCCATTAATTGATTTTTTTTGATGTTCAGTTAACCTTGCATTACTGGTATAAATCCTACTTGATCATAGTGTATAAGTTTTTTAAATATGTTTTTGGATTTGATTTGCTAGTATTTTGTTGAAGATTTATGCATTCAGATTCATAATATTTATTGACTTATAGTTTTCTTTGAATGTGATGTCCTTGTATGGTTCTAATATCAGTGTAATATTTGCCTCATAAAATGAGCTGACCGTTGACTGATCTGCCTCACTCAGGAAGAGTGCAATGATGGTGCCAACTTGAGCCAGTGAAGCAACGTCCTCCACAACTAGACTGAAGAACAAAAAGACAGCAACTTGTCTGTTCTCCTCCCCCCAATTCCCCAATAAAAATCTTTAAAAAAAAAAGAGCTTGGATGTATTCCTTCTTCTTATGCTTTTTGGAAGAGTTTGTGAAGAATCAATATTAATTCTTCTTTAAATGTTTGCTAGAATTTAGCAGTGAAGTCATATGGACCTGGGCTTTTTTTTGATGGGAGTTCTTTGATTGCTAATTTAATCTCTTCACTTGTTAATGAGTCTATTCAAATTGTTTATTTTTCTTTAAGTCAGTTTTAGTAGTTTGTATCTTGGTAGAAATTTCTCCATTTCATCTAAATTTTCCATTTTGGTGGCATATGCTTGTTCATAGTGTTCCTTAAAAACCCGTCTTAATGTTATAAGGTCAGTAGTAATACCCTCTCTTTCATTTCTGATTCTAGTAACATGACTCTTCTCCCTTTTTTTTTCTTGGTCAACCCAGCTAACTGTTTGTCAATTTTGTTGCTCTTTTTAAAAAATCAACTTTTGGTTTCATCAATTCTAGATTTGTATTTACTCTCCATTTCATTTTTTAAAAGATTTTTACTAAACATAACTAACATACAATATTACATTAGTTTCAGATGTATACAATTGTTATTCAATGTTTATATAGCTAAAGAAGTGATCTCCATAAGTCCAGCAAACATCTGACACCAAAACACGCTATCCCAATATTATTGACTATATTCCTTAAGCTGTACATATCTCAGCTCTAATCTTTATTATTTTCTTCCTTCTGCTTGATTTACTTTTAGTCTAATCATCTTTTTTCAGTTTCCTAAGGTGGAAGATTAGCTTATTGATTTGAGACCTTCCTTTCTTCTTAATATAGGCACATTTATAGCTATAAATTTCCCTTTGAGCACTGCTTTATCTGCACCCCATACGTTTTGGTATCCTGTGTCTTGGCTTTCATTTACTTCAAAATATTTTCTGCTTTCTCTTTTGATTTCTTTTTAGACCCAATTGTTATTTAGGAGTGTTGTGTGTAATTTCCAGATATTTGTGAGTTTTCCACATATTTTTCCTGCTAATGATTTCTAATTTTATTTCTTTTAAAAATTATTTATTTCTTTCAGTTCTGCTTGACAGTCAATATTATTTTATATTAGTTTCAGTTGTACAGCATAGTGGTTAGACATTTATATAATTTATACAGTGATCCCCAATTAGTCTAGTACCCCCGGCACTATATATAGTTGTTGCAACATTACTGACTATATTTTCTATGCTGTACATTACATCTGCATGACTATTTTGTAACTACCAATTTGTATTTCTTAATCCCTTCACCATTTTCACCCAGCTCCCCAATCTCCTCCCCTCTGACAACCATCAGTTTATTTTCAGTATCTATGAATCTGTTTTGCTTATTCATTTATTTTGTTATTTAGATTTCACATATAAGTGAGATCATATGGTATTTGTCTTTCTCTGTCTGACTTGTTTCCCTTAGCATAATACCCTCTAGGTTCATCCATGTTTTTGCAAATGGTTAAGATTTAATTATTTTTTATGGCCAAGTAAAATTCCATTGTATACATGTACCACGTCTTCTTTTTCAAATCGTCTATTGATGGACACTTGGGTTTCTCCACAGCTTATGGGCTGCTGTGCAGGGGGCCTACGCCAAGAAGCAAGATTCAACCCGGTGGGCTCTGGTGCCTGCTGAGATCTCCCTCAATGTGTGCTCTTGTGAGGGTAATTTGGTGATGCTCCGCTGTGGTCTGAAGTCAACTCCCAGGTTTGTTGGTTCTGGAACATCTTGGCAGGCAGTCTGGTGCAGGTGCCGTTCACCCCTGCTTGTGACCGGCTGGGGACTACCTGGTAGGAGCTACAAAGGAGCTATGCTGGACCTAGAGGCAAGTGGGAGAGGCCACATTGTGACCCAAGGATGGCTGCCACAAGTACCTGGCCTGAGGTAGCTCTGCAAAAAGCCCAGGATATTCCAAAGCCTGCTGCCACCAGCTGGCTCCCATTAGTCTCAGTTGCTGATAAAGCCTTGGGCGGTATGTGAGTTGGGTGAGGTGGGTTATCAGAGAGTCATCAGAGTGGGAGGAGTGGTGTTCATCAAGTTAGTGTAGATTCTGGTTTGGTGCCATTGCTGAGCCTGGAGCTACTCAGCAAGGGTCTCAGAGCACACTGAGGCCAATCGCTGCCTCCTTAGGGCCTGTGGGCTCCAATAGTTTTCCAAGAAACTGTGCAATGTGAACACCAAAATAACCCAAACAATCCAATTTAAAAAAATTGACAGAGGACATGAAGAAACATTTCTCTAAAGAAGACATACACATGGCTAATAGACATATGAAAACATGCTCAACGTCACTAATTATCAGAGAAATGCAAATAAAAACCACAACGAGATACCACTTCACACCTGTCAGAATGACTATCATTAATAAGTCAACAAACAACAAGTGTTGGTGAGGATGTGCAGAAAAGGGAACCCTGGTGCGCTGTTGGTGGGACTGCAGATTGGTGCAGCCACTATGGAAATCAGTATGTAAGTACATGAAAAAATTAAAAATGGAACTACCTTATGACCCAGCAGTTCAACTTCTGGGTATTTTTCTAAGAAATCCAAAACACTTATTTGAAAAGATATATGCACCCCTATGTTCACTGCAGTGCCATTTACAATAGCCAAGATATGAATACAACCGAAATTCCATCAATAGACAATTGGATAAATAAATTGTGGTATATTTATACAATGGAGTATTACTCTGCTAAAAAAAAGAATGAAATCTTACCATTTGCAACAACATGGATTATCCTAGAGAGTATTATGCTAAGTGAAACAAGTCAGACTGAGAAAGACAAATACCATATGATCTCACTTATATGTGGAATCTAAAGAGCAGAATAAATGAGCAGACAAAACAGAAATAGACTCAGAGATACAGAGAAAAAAATTGAGGGTTGCTAGATGGGAGGGGGATTGGGGATGGAGAAGAAGGTGAAGGGCTTAGAAAGTACAAATTGGTAGTCACAGAATTGTCACGGGGATGTGAAATACAGTATGGGGAATGTAATCAATAATGTTGTAAAGATGATATAGAGTGCCAGAAGGGTACTGGACTTATCAGGGGGATCACTTCATAGATTGTGTAGATGACTGATCACTGCGCTGTACACCTGAAGCTCAAGTAGAATAATATTCAATGTCAAATATAATTATATATGAATATGTGTGTGTGTGTGTGTGTGTGTGTGTATAGTCACCAGATGTAAAGTACAGCATAGGGAATATAGTCAATGCTATAATAACACCTATATACGACATTAGGGTAGTATTTATCTAATCGTTATGTTATTTTGTACACCTGAAACGAACATAATAAAAAAAAAATTAAAAATAAAACAAAAAAAATTCTTATTAAAGAGACTATATATATGTATATATTGTATATATATATATATATGTATATATATATGTTAAAGATAGATTCATTTTCTTAAGTCAGTATTCGTGTATTTATTTATTTATTTATTTATTTTATTTATTTATTTTTTTAGCTGAGCCATCCTGCTACCTGTTGGCAGCTCAGCGGCTGCTCAGCTCGGGCTGGACTCGATCGTGTATTTATTTTTATAATTCAATTTTATAAGTAGTAGTATTTATCGGGAGAATGGTACTATTTTGTAGAGGTTAATGCAAGAAATCTATCTGGGACCCTCTTTCTATAATGCCAAAATATGATCACTATCCTTATGTTTTTAAAACATGTTGGTTACCAATATTTAATAAAATGTACATTCTATTTTGGTGAAAGTTTATGGTCAAATTAATTAAAATATACTTATTTAATATGCAAAAAATAAAATTAATCCATGAATAAGCCTCTGAAAAACTCAAGCAGCAACTTTTTTAGAATACATAAGGTACCCAAGAGAAGGATTTCTGGGTCACATAGTAATTCTATTTTTAATTTTTTGAGGAATTTCCACACTGCCTTCCATAGTGGCTGCACCAATCTTCATTCCCACCAACAGTGTATGAGGATTCCTTTTTCTCCACAGCCTCTCCAACACTTGTTATTATTTGTCTTGTTGATGATAGCCATTCTAACAGGTGTGAGGTGGTATCTCATTGTGGTTTTTATTGCATTTCTCTGATGATTATAATGCTAAGCAAAATAAGTCAGAAAAAGTTGAGAACCATATGATCTCGCTGATATGTGGTATATAAAACTGAAAACAATAAAAGAACAAGAAAAACAATGAAGAAACAAAACTCATAGACACAGACCATAGTTTAGAGTTTACCAGAGGGTATGGGGGGAGGGGAATGGTAGATGAGGGTAGAGGGGGTCAAATATATGGTGATGGAAAGGGAACTGACTCTGGGTGGTGAACACACAATGTGATATACAGATGATGTATTACAGAATTGTATGCCTGAAATCTATGTCAGTTTGTTAACAATTGTAACTCCAATAAACTTTAATTTAAAAAAAAGAATACATGTTATGGGAGATGACTATTTTTTTCATTAGCATTTTTAGGGTTTTAATAATTTAAAATCATCCCTTCTCATCAAAAGTTAATGTTTTTGTCTCTAATGTGAATAAAAAATAAATAGCAATGTTATCCATTAAAAAGATGAAATTGTGATACATATATAGAATGGAATATTACTCTGCCATAAAAAAGAATGAATTCTTACCATTTGCAACAACAAGGATGGACCTGGAGGATGTTATGCTAAGTGAAATAAGTCAGACAGAGAAAGACAAATACCATATGATCTCACTTACATGTGGAATCTAAATAGAATAAACAAGCAAACAAATCAGAAATAGACTGATAGATATAGAGAAAAAAACTGATGGTTGCTAGATGGGAGGGGGGTTGGGGATTAGGGGAGAAGGTGAAGGAATTAGAAAGTACAAATTGGTAGTCACAAAATAGTCACGGGGATGTGAAATACAGTATGGGGAATATAATCAATATTTTTTAAAGATTATGTAGGGTACTAGATGGGTACTAGACTCATTGGAGGTATCACTTTATAGATTATATAAATGCCTAACCACTGCGCTGTACACCTGAAATTAATTTAAAATAATACTGAATGTCAAATACACACACACACACACATACCGGGGGTGCCAAAAAATGTATACAAGTGGACACTTTGGTAAATGTTGCTCAAGCAGTAGTTTGCTGTAATTACAAGTGTTTGGATGCTGATGGTAACCACTTTGAGCATCTCTTG
>NW_017732088.1:584328-588878 GCF_001890085.2 Hipposideros armiger
CTATCATGTGTCATCTATCATCTATCTCTATATATCCATATATCAGAATTGTTTACCCATTTCCCCTTGAGAAACAGCTTTGTCAGTTAGACAAAAGTGTTTATGTAGTTTCATTTTTCTGTAGTCTTATGTTTTTCAGTGAAAACACTATTTTCCTAAGATACTTTTACCAATTCCTCCCCCCACCACCTTCTTGTTTGGCTAACAAATGAGCCTCTCAATAGTTTATTTTGATTGCAGCCTCTTTTCATTTTTTATTTTTGTGAAAAAATTATGTTGTGATGAGCTATTCATATTTAAATGTTGTAATTTTTCTGACTGTTGCTTTCCTATGAGTTAAGAATATTGCAATGAGTGCTTAGTCTGGTAATGTCAATGTAAGTTGGATTCTTTTAGCACAGCTATAGTCTCATTACTGAATACACACAATACTTTGCCATCTAATTTGACAACAAAGTAATCCACACTCCACTGTGCCTTAAAAGTGCAACATTTGAACTCCACTTTTATCTTTTTTTAATTTTGTTTTGATTTCGACACTATAGGTATGCACTGGTAATAAAAAATAAAATAAAATGTTGTGACACAGGAATATGTGTGGCATTTGACATGCTATGGAGTTATAACTGTGTCACTGTGATTTGTAGTGTGCGAAGGATCAGAGCCAAGTGATGAGAGTACTGCATGTGGTTTCTATTACAACTAAACTCTGCCACTGTAGCATGGAAGCAGCCATAGGCAAAAAGTAAACAGATCAGTGTGGCTATGTTCCAATAAAACTATTTATGGGCACTTCAATTTGAATTTTATATAATTTTCACATTTCGCAAAATATTTTTTTTCTGTTTTTTCAAACCATTTATAAATGCAGAAATTGGCAGTGGGCTGCATTTGAGCTGTGGGCCATAGTTTGCTGACCTCTGCTCTAAGTTTTGAGAGGTATACTATCATTTCATCTGTACATAAGGATAGTTTTGCTTCTTCTCCAATTCTTGTGCCTCTGATTTATTTCTCTTGTATCATTTCGTTGACTAGCCCCTATAGTACAAAGTTTATTGGTAGTGGAAGTAGATAGAGGACACTGTTGCCTTGTCTTAGTGGAAGCATTTGTAGTGATGTTCCATTAAGTAAGATTCTGGTTTGTAGGACGGAAATATATATAATTGTGATAAGAATATAACCATTGATTCCTACTTTCTTGAGCATTTTTATCAGGTACATTGTATTTTGTTTAAGGCTTTTCAGGATTTCTTATGATGACCATACATATTAATATCATATACCATATTAATAGATTAAGTAATATATGTGTATATGTATTTTACTATTATAATTTGTAATATATATTATTTTGACTAATATTGAAACAACCTTGTATTTTTGGAATCAGTCTTACTTGGTGATAGCGTGTTATTTTCTTAATGTGATTGGATGCTGGTAATGTCTTAGTGCTTTTGTATCAATATCCAAAGGTGATATTGGTCTATAGTTTNTCAGAGGTGTAACCAATTTGAGGGGTTATCACTTTGTGAGTGGTGTAAATGTCTAATCATTATGGTTTTTTGTACACCTGGAACTAATTAAAAGAAGGAAAGGGTGCAATGTGGGCTGGGCTGGCTGCTCGAAAGTAAGTGCCTCTGGCATTGGAGGAGTTAGGTGTGGTGGGATCCCAGTGAGTCAGCAGGGTGCAGCAAGCGCAGCTCAGCAGGCCAATCAGATTCAGATTTGCCTGTCAGTGTAGGGGGAGGGCTCAACGTAGGAAAGATGGCGCTTGCCTGCCAGCTGCCCAGCATGAAGCCCCCTCACAGGGAAAAGAGCTCTTGTCCTCCAGGACTTGCCACACAGCCACACACCTCAGCCTCTCCCTGTATGCCTCGGATGTCTCCTGAGTCATCGCCCGTTCGTTGGAGCCCAAGGTGAGTGCCTGCGAGCGAGCGAATCTGTGCGTGGGCCTTTTAAGAGGACGCCTGTGTTTCCTGCAGTTTCTTGCAGTTTTCATCCCAAGGGTAAAGACCCCCACTGTTTTTCACAGCCATATGTTGTGGGGGCTCCTCTTCCTGGCACTGGTACACCAGGCCGAGGAGCCCAGTGTGAGGTGGGGTCCCTGGCTCTTTGGGTGGGAGGACCTCCGCAGCTGAGATATCCTTCCTGATTGTCAACCACCACATGCAGGTGTGGGGCCGGCCTGTTTCGCCTCTCCGCCTTTTCTACTGGTCTCGACGTGGCTTCTTCTTTATATCCTTCGTTATGAAACTTCTGTTAGCCAGACTTCAGGTGGTTCTCCAGGTTGGTTGTTCTGTAATTTAGTTGTAATTTTAATGCTCTCACTAGAGGAGGCAAGCATAGTGTTTATCTACTCCGCCATCTTGGATCTTTCTCTATAGCTCCAACTTATACTAAATTTTCATATGTGTTTGGGTCTATTTTTGGACATTATATTCACTTACAAGTTCTGCTTGTCTATCCATGCACCAGAACCACCTTGTTTTACTTAAAGACACTTTATTATATATTGTAATATGTGGGAAGTCTACTTTTCCTTCATCGTTTTTCTTTTTTAGTTTTTTCCTGGGTATCCTGGTATGCTTGTGTTTCCATATGAACTTAGTATCAGTATAGCTAGGCCCATAAAAAAGCCTGTTGGCACTTTTATTTGGATTGCAATACATTTATAAATTACCTTATGGAGTACTGACATCTTTGTGGGGTTGAACCAGTCTATCCAAGAACAAGGGAAGCCTTTCCATATGCTCAAGCTTTCATTTGTGTCTTTCAGGAGTGTTTAATTAAGCGTTTTCTAGTATAAGTTTGAAAGTTTCTTGTGTTTATTCCTAGGTATTTCATCTTCCTTGCCACTATTATAAATGGGATTTTCTCTACCATCATGTCCTCTGACAAGTTATTGTCTATATATATATGAAAGCTATTGATTTCTCTGTGTTACTGCTCCTTTACTGAACTCTGTTTTTTGGTAGTTTTATTATTATTTCTCTAGAGGTTGGCAATACTGCATAGGTTGGCAATCTTTTGCAAAGAGCTAGAGAGTATTTTAAACTTGATGGGCCAAGAGGCAAAACTGAGAATATTATGTAGGTATCTACTTATATAACAAGAGAATAAAAACATTTCCAAAAATTTTATTGATGAAATTAAAAATATAATAACTAAATACATTTTTTAAAATACAGGTCTACTAATGTGAAGGTTGCAATTCTTTTTTTGGGTAACATTTTGCTTAACTAAGGTTCAAAGTCAGTGTTCCTTACCATCAAAATCAATTGAAATGATGCTCATCTGTTAATGCTTACCTGTAATGAGACTGTATATATTTTGTTTTTGAATATATCACTTTAACCAGATAGGTACTGTCAAATACCGACATCAATCTATGGACATATGATTTTTTTATTTAAACTTTTTATTGTGGAATAATTTTACATTTATAGAAAATTTGCAAAGATAATGCAGAGAATTTTGTATCTCCCCATTCAGTTTCTTTTATTGTTAATATCTTACTTGACCCTGGTACGTTTGTAAAAACTAAGGAAACAACATTGGTATATTACTAATAACTAGTCTCCACACTTTATTCAAATTGCACTAATTTCTCCTAATGTCTCTTTTCTGGTGTCCCATCTAGGATACCACATATATTCAGTCATCATGTCTCCTTAGCCTCCTCTAGTTTGTGACAGTTTCTCAAAGTTTCCTCGTTTTTGATGACATAGAGACTTTTGAGGAGTAAGGATGAGGGATTGTGTAGAGTGTTTCTCAGTTGGGATTTGTGTGACATTATTCTCGTGCTTAGGCTGGGTAGGATTAGACTGGGCTATGGGTTTTTGGTAGGAAGATCACAGAGATAAACTGCTATTTTCATCACATCATATCAAGGGTACCTGCTACCAACATGGCTTGTCTCTCAGGTAACAGGCTATCGGGGGAAGAATAAACATCACTCAAGAACTTTAGCTCCTCTTCTGGGGACGGGGTTAGTGTGTTTTAGGTTATATGAAGGATAGTTGTATCGTGTTATGTGGAATTAAGACCTTGTTATTGTCTTTATTTGGAGAGTAAGTATTATGTAAGGAGGTTTGTGTAAGTGCCAAGTTGACAATGGTTATACTTGTGATGGTTAATTTTATGTGTCAAATTGAATAGGCTAACAGATGCCAAAATAGCTGGTAAACATTATTCCTGAGTGTTGGTGAGGGTATCTCCACAAGAGGGTAGCATTTGAATTAGTAGACTGGGCAAAGAAGATACGGTTTCACCAATGTGGGTGGGCATCATCCAATCCATTGAGGGCCCAAATAGAACAAAAAAGCAAAAGAAGGCCCAATTCCCGCCCTCTCTCTTCTTGAGCTGGGACACCTGTCTTCTTTTTTCTTCAGACATGGGAGATCTGATCCTTGGACCATCAGACTCTGGCACTTACACTAATGCCCCCTCCCCCACCCTAGTTCTCAGGCCTTTAGATCAGATTGAATTATACCACCAGCATTCCTGGGTCTCCAGCTTGCAGATGGCGGATTGTGGAAGTTCTCAGCCTC
>NW_017732088.1:594350-622965 GCF_001890085.2 Hipposideros armiger
GCTGTAGAGGGCAGTGTCACTGGCCCTCATATGTGGGATCTGAACCGGGGCCCTCTGGCGTCCCAAGCCAGCTCTTAACCAACGTGCCACTTGGCTGGCCCACCACCTTCTTTCTTATAAATCACAGTCTTGTTTTATAAATTCTGATTCTGTGGGGTATTTTCTTCTCACCACAATTTGGAGTAAATTTTGAATCTGGAGTAAAATGAACCCCATGGACAGTAGAGGTGACCTGTAGAATGTGGGGTATATATACATTGTAGGACACCCTGATGTCTTATTGCAATGGACTGAATTGTGTCCCTCTACCCCCAAATCCGTATGTTGAAACCCTAACCCCCAATGTGACAGTTTCTGGAAGTGGGACCATTGGAAGATAAAGTTAGAAGAGGTCATGAGGGTGGAGCACCCATGATGGGATTAGTGAGTGCCCTTATTAGAAGACATGACAGAGAGCTCCTGCTCTCCACCATGTGCAGACACAGCCAGAAGCAGCTGTCTACAAGCCAGAAGGAAAGTTCTCACCAGAACCTGACCAAGCTGGCATTCTGATCTCAGACTCCTGGCCTCCAGAACTATGAGAAAGAAATGGCTGTTGTTTAAACCACCTAGTTTATGGTATTTCGTTATGGCAGCCTGAGCTCACTGAGACAGATTTTGGTGATGAGAAGTGGGGTGCTGCTGTAACAAATACCTACACTTGTGGAACAGACTTTGTAAGTGGTTAATGGATAGAGACTGGAATCGTTTTGAGGTACATGCTAGAAATGTGGCTGTGAGAGGCAATTTTAGTGAAGGCTCTGAGAGAAAAGAGGAGAGCTGTAGAGAAAGCTTCCATCTTCTCAGAGAATACAGACACAATCACACACTAAATGTTGCTAGAAATGTGAATGTTAAAGGCTGTCCTGGTGAGATCTCAGATGGAAATGAGCAATACATTATAGGAAATTGGAAGAAAAACCATTCTTGTTACAAAGTGGCAAAGAACTTGGCTGAATTGTGTTCTAGTGTTCCACCACTGATCAAAAATGCCACCTTATCTGATAGTAAGTTTTCATACATTGCTTTATGTTTGGAATCCCTATTCCTAATAAGAAAAAAAATCCCTTTTCTTTTTAAAAAATGTGACCCAATGGGTTAAAATTTCCTTTCCCATGCTGAATAATTTACATCAGTAGAGGAAGAGGTTGCTGGTGCTACGTTCATCTAGGACCCCATCTTGGAGGCATGTGTCTGCCCAGATTGGAAAGGAATGTGTGTATGTAAAGCCTATATTTACCTGCTCATAAAAATACATCTCGGAATTTTCACAGAGATTGTACTATGCAAAGGCTATATGACCAAATGGAATGTGTCAGAGGTCAGGCTAGGGGAACACATAAGGATGTACTTCTGTTATACATATAACCTTGTGCTTACTCTTTTCATAATACATACATATTGTACTTGCATCTCTGAGTGCCTGTCTCCATTACTGAACTGTGTACTTTGTGACAACAGGGACTGTTCCTTGGGTATGTGTCAGAATTGTGTTTTTACACACTTCATAGGGTTGTTGTGAGGATTAAATAACTAAATACTAATTAATAACATAGTAAGTACTCGAGTAGTTACTGAATTGAATTGTATTGATGTGTCTGAGAAGATAATAGTCATTTTGTCTAAGAGGATCATTCTGAGCTGTATCATACCTATGGAATTGAATAACAGTTGTCACAACTGCCCATCTTGCTATGTGCTGGAGCTTTGTGGTGACAAGAACACACTTTAAGTGTAGTATAAACTGTAAAAACTGCTTGCTTCTATTAATGAGTGGCAGGGCATGGTATTGAGAAGCTTGATTCTTTAAAATCATAGATCTTAAAAAAACTTTGTTGTTTGAAATCATATCAGTGAAAATAGAAGGATCTGAACTATTCAGAGAAGCCACAACCCCACAATTTCTCAGAAAAGAGGAGGTCCCACATTATGCATTTATCTTTTTATCTTAGACTGATGTATTTTATTCTAAGTGTTTCACTTTTTTTATTTTATTAGTTTTATTACTTTTTATTTTATTATTTTTATTAGTTTCAGGTGTATATGCGTTTATCTTAACACTGTGGTTTCCAAGAACAGGAGCCCTTCCTACGCCAGGCCTCTGAACTCTTCACTCATTGTCATACTTTGCTTTGAACCTATAAAAAACAGTGCTTCATTTAAAATTTATCTAAGCTCCACACTTCCCCCAAACCTATAATAAGACTGTGTCTTCCTTTTTTGAGGCTGAACGTTGTTTCTCCTTTGAAGGACCAAGAGTTGAGTTCAGCTTTTGTTTTTAGGTTTGAGTGATTTGAGTGTATTTTTACATACATATTTGAATACATATGGTAATGAAACATTTTATATTCTGTAGAAAGCTTTGTGATCATCTTCTAAGGTCAGTGTGCCTTACCAGTTTAAGGACAGCAACAAGACCTTTTGGTCAGTCAAATTTCTTAGTTTCCTTTCTATTTCTATTGCAGAAAAGATCAGATTCACTTTGCAACTTTGCCATATATTTGCTTCCGATCTTTTAAAAGCTATGATTATTATCTTTTATCAAATGAATGCTTGCTCATTTAACAACAATATAATCTAGTCAGAAAGATCATATTCCCGTCTCTATGAGGCAGCCATATTTCGAGGTGCTGAATGCCACTCTAAGACCAGCTGGTCTCGGGGTGGCCAGTTAGCTCAGTTTAGAGCGCAGTGCTCCTAACACCAAGGTTGCCAGTTCGGTCCCCACATGGGCCACTGAGATGCGCCCTCCACAACTACATTGAAACAATTACTTGACCTGGAGCTGATGGGTCCTGGAAAAACACACTGTTCCCCAATAAAAAAAGCTGAATTTAAAACAAAGAAAGAAAAAAGAAAAAAGGACCAGCTGGTGTTGATCTCTTCCTAGTGCTTATTTAAAAAAAAATCATCCTTGTAGGATTTGCCTCTGAAATGCTCGCTATCTGATTTCATTATTCATATCAGAAATAAACCAATGCATATATTAAAGTAACAAAAGTGTAAAATTGTTTTAATTATTGAGATGGAATTGTTTCTAAGCAGCAGTTTGAGACTGTGACTCTACTTACATCATTTGTAACTTCAGCCATCTGTTGAGCTTACACATACATGATGCATTCTAGGAATTCAATGAAATAGCAAAAGATCTTGATCCTTTCCATGACATTTAAGGTCTCAGTGGTTATAACTTCAGTAGTTATGCCAGGGGAATAAAGAAAATGAAGCAAAAATATGAAGACCTTTAAAATACACACTGGCCAGATAGTTTGGACTAACTAGATACAGAAAATACAGCATTTTTTTCCCAAAGAGAGTTGGGCAGAGAAAACAGTATTTTCCATATTCTTTTTTCCAAAAACTTTTCTAATATGGTAACAAGTGAAAAGAGAGCTTTTCTAGTGGAAGAACTGTCCTAACTACTGTTTAGCCACGCTTGCGTAGGTATTTTCAATTTCTTTGTCTTCAGGACACGTGTGGATAAATTCTTCGCGGGCATAGGCATTGTGGAGATAGCGCCACACTCCTGAGAATTCTGCTGGAATGTCAAAGTCACGGTATTTCTTGGCAGCAACCTAGGGTTTTGGAAAAAATTAAAAAGAGCAAAAAGCAGTTGGTAGTAAAAGGCATCATAACATGCCCAGAGTGCAGAAATATATCTGAAAAGTCAAGATCATTGTGGACATGTTATCTGCACAAGAAGCACTTCAAAATAAACTTAAAGAATCTTGGATTTACTACTCTAATCTTTTGTGTACCGATGTAGACAAAGCTATATGCTTTCAACCATATTTAAACTTATGCTGCATTTAATTATGAATGTTCAGAAGAAGGAAGCACAGAAAAAGAGCACATATCTCCCTACTGGACTAAGAGTTTGTCTAGGGTTCCAACTATGCCTTATTTCTTTATGTATTCTCTGTGTCTGGCATGGGACCGGAGATAAAATAGTTCTGTTCAATATAAATTTGTTTGTGATTACATTATCACAATGATATTAATAGCTCACATTGTTTATCACTTGTTATGATCCAGATGCTGTTCTAAGCATTTTACATGTCCAAATTTATTAAATTTTCTCAAAATCCTGTGAAATGGATAATATTATTCTTGTTTTGTAGACAAGACAGTGCAAAACACTTGATATAGGAAGAAAGAAACAAGCAGTTCATATGCGTCCCAGAGGAGATCATGGATTTTTCCTCTGAGGCGAGAAAGGAGATAGACACTATGCATAACGATAATGACAAGGCCATCATCGAACAGCCTTACATTGAATGGCCGTGGTGCTTCATGCTGGCAGCTCCCGAATCCCTCCCAAACCCTTCAGCCAATCCTACAGACTTACTTTAATAATGTTCAGCTTGGGTAACAAGCTACAGTCAGCCAGAGTCAGCTGATCCCCATCCAAGAACAACCTTCTGGAAACTGTGAGTTCCTCAGCACTGTCTGGATCAATTTCATCCAGAAGTGGGGTGTTTAAGTAGTCATCCAGACGCTTAAATTCTCTGAGCAGTGATTTTTCGAAATCTGAGGCAACGAAGTCAGGGTTACATATACATGTATTGTCCTCATGACTAAGTACATTCTCAACGTGCTTTTTACACAGTTAGACATCTCTATGCATATGCATTGTTTACACTTGCTCTTAAAAATCGAAATAGTTCACTAGAATGCTCAACTACCCACTGATAAGACAGAGTCAGATGTTTAACCTAGTGGTGAGTGAAAATATTTTTGGATTTTTCTTGAGGAGGAGCGTTAAAGAGAAAAAAAATGTTACATATGTTATCACTCAACATAGAAGAGTTGGAAAGTGGAAAAGACTGAAAGCTCTTATGACTCAGAGGGGAGTAATCCTCAAGAATGTTTGTGAGAGATGGCGGTTGCTCTGGGTTAAGAAACCTTAAAGGTGTAGAAGGCTGGGAAAGTTGGGAGGAGGCAGCTAAGAAATCCAGTCCTGCTGGCGTGCCAGGGCTCTCATGGAGCTAAATTGGAAATTTCTGTATGGACTCTTGGGATCTAAATCTACTGAAATTTCATGCAAGGGAATTTCAGAGGACAGAGCAGAGAATGAGAGGAAGAGTATCCTTCAACATACACTATATATTCAGGAAAATCCTATTTTAGCTGAGCGAGAATGTGCGAGTGAGCAAGTGAGTGGGAAAAACGGAGAGATTTAAAGAAAGGTATCTTACTCTTGTTTGCCTCCTTTTGTGTATTCTTTATGTATGCAGAAAACTTGGCAAAGAGGTTACAGCCCACATCAAAGGACTCCTTGTTCCTGGGACTCAAGTGAGGGTACCTTAAAAAGAAACATCACTGCACTATCATTCACAGATAAGACAACAGCGACCAGGTGTCCTGAGTCTTGCATTCTACTGAGAATGAAAGTTTTAGAAAATTGTGCTGGAAACTGAAGGTCCTGAGAAATTTCTGATTGAAAATATGTATTTTCTCCAATTTCAGAATAGTTTGGTTTCTTGAATTCAATGGGAAATCACCTGTCTGGAATTCAAAGCTCATTTACCTGTAGAAACAATGTTTCAAATGGTAGTTAGCTCTCTAGACTTGCTCCTAAAAGTCTATTTGACATAAGATATGGTGGTAATACATTTTCCGAGTTAACTAGTAGGGAAAAAATATGTTTAAATATTGTAACTTACAAAACAAGTGAAGGAATAAAGAGGATGGAAAAAAAGTAGCCAAGGTATCCTCTACATAGCAATGCAGAGTTCATTTAGCATGATAAAATAAAATAATGTAAGAATGTAATTTACCACCTTAACAAATTAAATAAGGAATACCATATGGTCACGAATGGATACACAAAAAGTATTCAATGAAAATCAATTCCAAATCATTAAAAGCCTCACTAGCAACTAGAAGTGGTGAGTCCATCACCTTCTCTGCATCCCCACATCCCATCCAGGAGCAACCCCAGCCAGTTTACCTTTCAAAATGGACCCGGAATCTGCCTACTTCTCACCATCTGCACGGCCTGCTGCCTAGTCCAACAGCACCGTGACTAGCCTCCCCACTCCTGCGCTTGTCTCCCACACTACCAGGCTCTTCTCCACCTGCTGCCCAGCAATTGTGTCAAAACCTTAAGTCATATCATGTCCCTCCCCCACTTAATACTGTGCTGTGTCCCCACCTCATTCAGACTCAGAGCCCAAGTCCTCACAGGGGTCTACAAGGATGGATGTGATCTGACCCACCTTACCTCTCTGCTTCTGTTCTCATCTCCTCCTACCCTCTTCCTCACCCACTTCACTCGACACTGGCCTCTCTGCTGTTCTTCAAATAGGCCTGACGAGCTCCAAGCCCAGGGCCTTTTCGCTTGGTCTGCCCTGAAATGGAGTCCCTTCTCTTATATATGCACATGACCTGCTTCCTCTCTTCTTTCAGGTCTTTTATTCCAATAGTTCCTCTTATGTGGGGCCTTTCAAGATTGGGGTTTTGCATCTATAAGCCAAGGGACACCAGTGATTGCTGGAAACCTACCAGAATCTAGGAAAAGCAAAGAAGGAGCCTTCTCTTACAGGTTTCAGAGGAAGCAGAGCCCTGCTGATGCCTTGACTTCAGACTTATAGTCTCCAGAACTGTGAGACAGATTGCTGTTGTTCAAAGCCACTTGGTTGTGGCAGCCCTAAGAAACTAATGTGAATGACTTTTTTATTTATTCAGGTCTTCTTCAAATTATTTCAACAATGGTTTGCAGTTTTCAGTGTACAAGTTTTTCTTTTCCTAAATTTGTTCCTAAGTATTTTATTATTTTTAAATATTTATTATATTTTAAAGTGGAATTGTTTTCTTCCTTTACTTTTTGGATTATTCATTGATAGTGTATAGAAATACAATTGATTTTTGTATGTTGATCTGTATCCTGCCACTGTGCTAAATTTTGTTTATTAGTTCTAATAGTAATTTAGTGAGTTTTAAAGGATTTTCAACATAAGCAATTATGTCATCTGTGAATTAGAAAGGAGGAATAGCTTTACTTCCTCCTTTCTAATTTGGATGCATTTTATTTTTTTCTTGTATAATTGCTCTGGCTAGAATATTCAGTATAATGTTGAATAGAAGTGGCAAAAATGGCTCCTTGTCTTGTTTCTGATCTTAGGGGAATGTTTTCAATCCTTCACCATTAAGTATGCTGTTATCTGTGGGTTTTTCATAGATGCTCTTTGACAGGTTGAGGAAGCTTCCTTCTGTTCTTTGTTGAGTATTACAAAATGGTGTTGGATTTTGTGAAATACTTTCCCCCATATCAGTTGAGACAATCATGTGCTTTTTTAGCCCTCCCTCCCTCCCTCTCCTTCTCCCTCTCTTCCTCTCTCTTTCCCCTTCCAAATGAACCTTGTTTTATTACAGGTGGCAATATACCTAGATAAAAACTGTTTCCTAGCTCCCCTTTGTACTTAGACATGACCATGTGAATTACTTCTGGATAATGAGATGTAAATGAAAATTATTGAGTGTGACTTCTATGAAATCTCCTTAAAGCTGGCTTGCATCTTGGTCCTTTGTCCTCCTCCTTCCTGTGTGGAAGTTAGATCTGTTGCTTGGAATTCCAGCAGACATATTGTCACCATGAGTTAACTTTGAGACTAGAAGCCTCACCTGAAGGATGGCAGAGAAGGAAGATTATAAAGAGCCTGGGTCCCCAGTGAAATTATGGAGCTGTCATTCGCCCTACAATGCCTCATCCTTGGCTTCTTATTATGTAAGAAAAATAAAACCCATATTTATTTAAGCCACGACTTTATGGGACTCTAGTTGTCAGAGTTGAATGCAATCCTTAATTGATACATAAGCCAAAAGAAAATCAGAAGTATTTGATAAGAATATTCACAGAACAAAGCCAAATAATTAACCAACATGTGTAAAGATGCTCAAACTCACCTATTATTTTGGGAAATGGCAAATTAAAGTATCAATGAGATATCACTACACCCCTCAGATTGACACAGATTTTTAAAAAGTGATAACACGTAGTGTTATAGATATGTGGGGAAAGTGTACTCTCATATATTGATGAGTAAAGGAGTAAAACATTTTAAAGGTATATATACCATTTGCATTTTGCTCCTGGGAATCTATTCCATGGGAATAAAAGCACCAGTACATAAGGACATATGAACAAGGATGTTATTTATAGCACTTTTTGTAGTGGTAAAAAACCGGAAGGGAAGGGAATGTCCATCAGTAGAGGAATAGTATAGCAACTTGTTGCACATCTGTGACTTTGACTATTATGCAGATATTAAAATGAGTTAAATCTACACCAAAAGAGTTGAAGGATGTTACAATGCTCTTTGAAGTGAGATAAGCAAGATGTAGTATTGATAAAGTAAATTATGCATATTATTTTTATGCTTATATGAATCTAGAAAACGGCATGGAAAGATACACAATAGGTTTTTTCACTAGCAACCTTTGGGAGCAAGAAAAGGTTAGGGAACAGATAATGTGAAGGTAGGAAGTAGTAGAGGAGGATGCAGGAGGGGAAAGAACAAAATAAGACTCAATACTTATATGACAAACTCGGAGCAGGTGCTTAAAATCTAAGAAGTCATTAATAATGGATGAAAGAGACGTAGTGTAGTCACACAGAAGAGAATGTAAAATAGCATCCCTAGTTTCTTAGGTAATAAGAATTATGAACTGATAGAGCCTTTTGTTTATCCTTTATGTACATATTTTTATGACTAAGACTTCAAAGAACAGTTTTAAGTTCACAGCCAGACTCCTTACCAATGGAAACTGTGAGATAATAAATGAGTGTAGTTTTAAGACAATGAGTTTGTGGTAACTTGTTGTATAACAATAAAAAAATGAACACAGTAGGCTTTCTGTTTCCAGACATTATCCTGGGGGGGGGCCTGATATATGTAGCTGTCATTCAAGTGTAGACAGTGCAGTTCTGGCCTCTGGCTAAACAATGTGAGACCTGTTTGTTGGACTCTAGCCCGTGTGTTGGGCATGTCATGCCCTCATGCCATGAGTGATGTGAAGGCCTAGTCTGTGCAGTCTGATGGGCTCTACTGTGTTATTATCTGATGCCATCACTCCTGCCCACCATGGGCTACTTCTCTATTTATAGACCAAAGAGAAGTTAGTTTCTTATTTTAGGTATGCTATGCATTTAAGAATAATTTGAACTGTTATATCTATTGTGTTTTTGTGTTTGAAGTTCAGGAGGGAAGTTCATGCATAATAGACATAATGTTTTTCCAACCTACAGAGCTAAGAAATAAGACTGAATAATTAAAGGCTATTTCAAAATTGAAGACCTTCTGAGGGCTCTACAATAAAACAAGTCTGATTCTTATCAGTATAAATGCCCCCAAACTTCATTATGGATCATATAATGTAGCTGAAATGAAATGTGGCCCTAATTTATCTCCTTTCAGGTCTTGCAGCCTGTCCTTTACCCTTTCCTAATATACTACCTGCATCTCATAAAGCTTTAATAGTTTTACATATATTAAATGAAGGATTCTGTAGTAAAGTTTTCTAATCATATATGGAATTATCAAGGGGATCTTTGCAAACTTTTCCAGAAAGATAACAAAAGAGTGGTCTGACATTAAAAAAATAGATGTCTAAAAGTAAGAATCCTCAACCTGCAATAAATAGGCCAATGAAATAGATGAGCTCAAGAACAATAATAGCCTGTAAAATGCCATACCTTGGAGGAGCCAGTGTCTGCTCTAAAAACTCCTCAATTTTAATGAAGTCAGTTTTCAATTCCTTGTTATACAAGAGGAAGGGAGGATTGGTACCTGGGGCCAAGTCCTTCAGCTCTTCGGGCTTTCTATGATTATTGAAAATAAGCAGAGTTAGTCCTCCAGATAAGGTACACATTATAAACACCAACATTGTATTGGTATCTGCTGATTTCAATCCTTAGAATGAAACCTGTCCTGGTTTCTCTTACCTGGTCATGTCAACAGTAGTCACATTGAATTTAACTCCTTTAAGCCAGAGGATCATGAAAAGGCGTTGGCAGAAAGGACAGTTTCCAATACTCTCCCCATCACTGCCAGCCTAGTAAGATAAAGAAAGGTCTCATTCATTCATTAGCTCAACGAGTTTGTATTGAGTGCCTACTGGGAAATGAGCTAGTTGCTGGAGACAAAGTTAAGAGTCCTTAATCTCATGGATTCTACCATCTGTGGGCAGAGAGAGAGAATGAATCAAATAATCTCATTATATGTAAAATTACAAGTGTGATGACTAAATAACAATAACAATAATAACAACAATAAGTTATATATTATCAGAATTAATATAACGATTTCCTATTGGACATTTCAGATATTCCAAACATTTTGCTACTTTACTTCAGCAACAAATATTTTTTGGCATATAACTTGTTACACTTCTGAGATTATATCTTTAAAATTAATTTTTAAAATGACAATGCTAAGTAAAAAGTATATGCATTTTCCATTTTGATAAATCCTGCCAAATTTCTTTCCTGCAAGGTATTTTCCATCTGTACATTGGCTATTTGATTTCCTTATTTTATGAAGTGTTTGTGCATGACAATTTTACATTTTTCTATTAGGTGATGACATTTTCATTTTTGATTTGGAAAAATTATTCATATACTAAAGAAATTACCTCTTTTTGATACATGTTACATGTAATTTTAAAAACATGTCTCATGTGGAATTTAAATTTTATATAAAATCTATCATTCTTTTCCTCGATGCAGTCTGGTTTTCTGATCTCCTTACACAGATATATATCAAGATTACAAAAAATTATTTGTTTTTCCTATAAAGTTATTTTCTTCTAGTACCTTTATGATTTAATTTTTGCATTTGTTTCATCTATTGGGAATTTATTTTGGCGTAAGAAATGTATTGGGACTCCAGTTTTAATATTTTTAATTTTTTTACAAATAGTTAATAGTTGCCTTAACACCATTCATTTAAAAACGTATCTTTCTGCCACTGATTGAAAACAACACACTCTTTGGCTTTGAGATTTTATGTATACTTGAGTTTATCTGTGGACTCTATTCTTCATTCATTCGTTCACTCTCTCAATCAATATTCACTGAACACATGCTTATGTGTTTATCATAAACCACACATTATATATGTGAAAAACCAGTATTAAAATATAAAAAAAATGTCCCCCAAATTAATTCTCAGTTTTAAACCGAGATAAGTTCTTTGAAAGAAGGACATGCATGTTATGAGAGTGTATAACAGAGAAATGCAGTTCCTATGGGGTCTGTCAGGGAGGCCTTTCCTCAGGATGCATGTCCTTCTTTCCTAACAGTTCTTTGAGAAAGCAGAAGATTTTAGCTTTGATGTATCCTCTGAACTCAGTAAGAGTTAACTAGGCAGATGAGCACGAAGAGGGCATTCTATACAGAGGGAATTGCATACCCGAAAGCCTTGCAACATGTTGGCGTATGGCGTGTATAAGGAACTGCATGAAAGTCAACATGACTGGAATCCAGAGAGTGAGGAAGAGACGAGAAAAAATTCAATGAACTGGGCTACATCAAAGCTAAAATCTTCTGCTTTTTCAAAGAACTGTTAGGAAAATGAAAAATGTCTTATATCCAAAATATAACAATATATGAAGTAATAACTCTTACTTTAAACACTTACAAAAGATATGCAGATGGTAAATACGGACATGAAAAGATGCTCAACATCATTAGTCACCAGGAAAATGCAAATTAAAACCACAGTGAGTTACCAGTACACACACATTAGAATAGCTGGAATTAAAAAAGACTGGCCATACCCAGTATTGGCAGGAATGTAGAGCAACTGAGACTGAGAGACTCTTGTATGGAGTGTAAAATAGTACAACTGCTTAATAAAGAGTTTGTCAAAGATAAAAATGTTATCTACCGTATGACCCAGCAATTCTAATCCTAGGTATTTACCCAAGAGAAATGAGAGCATATGGCCATAGAAAGACTTGTACATGAGTGTTTATAGCAACTTTATTCACAATAACCTAAACCTGGAAACAACCCAAATGTCCCTCATTGGATGAATGGATAAACAAATATGGTCCATCCAGACAAGGGAGTACTTCAGCAATAGAAAGGAGTGGGCTATTGATGCACACAGTATAGGCAAATCTCAAAATACTTATGCTGAGCGAAAGAAGTCAGATCAAAAAATAAGTACACACTGCATGATTCAATCTATAGAAAACACAAAGCAGTTCATCCTGACAGAAAGCAGATCAGTGATTGTCTGGCAAGGGAGCAGTGGGGTAAGATGGGGAAGACCACCCCGATTGACTGCAGAGACACCAGGGAACTTTAGGAGGTGCCAAAAAATGTATACAGATTTTAAGAAAAGAAATATATATATAGTCACGGGATGTGAAGTATAGTGTGGGAGTCAAGTCAATGGAATTGTAATAGATATGTATGATATCGGGGGAGGGAGGGAAGTGGGCTGTCACTTTGAGGGGTAAAAAGTATAACTATTGCACTGTGTTGTGTACCTGAAACTAATTTAAAAAATAAAATAATAAAAAAACTATTTTAAAATTGTAATACTCAACATATACCAATAACAAAAGATAAATACAAGTCACGTTTGACTTCTGAAATTACAAGAGGTGTTCAAAGTGGTTACCATCAGCATCCAGACACTTCTGATGACGGCGAACTACTGCTTGAGCAATGCTGACCAAAGTGTCCACTTGCATACATTTTTTTGGCACCCCGGTATATTTTGATTGGGGTGGTGGTTGCATGTGTATATACATTTGTCAGAAGTCATTGGATGCATTTATAATGGGTGCATCTTATTTTATGTAAATTATACTACAATAAAATGTATTGAAATAGAAAAGTTCAAAAAGCAGAACGAAAAAAACCCTTCAAATAAATGATATTATTAAGGGGTTTCAGACACTGCAGTGACAAAGGGAAGGTATGAACATGGAACGGGGTGCCTGAGAGATGGTGAAGGACAAGATCACTGGAGGAGAGGAAGTCAAAGATCTGAGAAGCTAGAGTATTGGAAGGGTCATCTGTATAGATATGAAAATCACCACGAATTATGGCAGGAATAGTGTTGGAGAGGGTGACAATGATCCAGGAGTTAAAGTCCTCAATAAATAAGGGAGAGTGACCTGGGATTTGGAAGACGACTATGACAAGGAGGGGTAGGGGGTGGCTTAGTCTGATTCAATGAGACTCAACTTTGGTATTTCTCTGGATGGGGGCATTAGAATGGTCTGGAAATGGGAATGAGGAGCAAAGATACCTAAGGGACACCTACCCCACCTCCAGGCTCAGTGGGAGGAGGAATGAGAATGAAAAGGCAGCCATTTCTTGAGAGGGTTATAGCTGATATAGTGTCCTCAGGAGAGGTCCAGGTTCTAGATATCTCAATCTAAACATGTCCCAAACTAAATGCCTCCCCTTTCTTTTATTCCACATGCTGACTTACCTTTTCTTCACGGCTCCTAATCCTGTGAATGTCACTGCCACTTTGGTATGGACTGAATTGTGTCCCCTCCCAAATTCATGTGTTGAAACCCTAACATCCAATGTTATGGTGTTTGGAGGTGAGGCCTTCGGGAAGTGATGATGTTTAGATGAGCTCATGAAAATGGTGCTCTTATGATGGGATTCTGCCCTGATAAAAAGAGACCAAAGTGCTCCCCCCACCCTGCACCTCCCATTGTAGAAGGCAGCCATCTCCAACCCAGGCAGAGAGTTCTCACCAAAAACCCACCACGCCGGCACCTTAACCTTGGACATCCAGCTTCTAGAACCATGAGAAATAACTGTCTGATGTCTAAGCCACTCGGTCTGTGGTCTTTTGTCATGGCAGCCAAAGCAGACAAGACACCATCCACCCAATCGACCAAGCTAGAAACTTGGAAATAATCCTTTTGCTTCACTTCCAATATTGACTCCAACTACTATTTCTTGTCAGTTTTACTTATAAATATCTCCAAATAAGTTCAATTTTTTCATTTGCCATGGCTATTACACCATTGATTCATTCAATATTTATTTGATGCTAACTACCCATCCGCCTCTGTTAGGTGCTAGCTTTCCAAGTCCAAGCCATAAGCATTTCTCATCTCTTGAATCTATTTTTCACCCTTTTTTGGCTCAGTCTGTGGAAGGAAATAAAAGTATTGGGTTGTCGGGAAAGTCATGACCTAGTTTTCTATGTTTTTCAATGCATTCCTGACCGCCCAATACTTCCTCTAATAGCTGCTCTGATCTGTCATTTGTAGGAATATTAAGGTACCAGAAGCCATGAACATAATTCTAATTTTTAGGTAAAGTTTCCTTTCCCTGGAAGTGGGTGTGACAGAGGAAATAATGTTTATTGTTGCTCTTTTGTGGTGTCAGAGAGTGAACAGGGATGGGAAGAGGCAACCAACCTTGGCAGCTGCATTTCTTTTGTAACAGAAGTCAGACTAAGGATGCAATCAGAACTGGGGTTAGTGGGTGGAAACACGATTGGGGTGGGAGGCAGGAAGAAAAACGGACTCTGATAATACATACAGCAGGAAGGGGTGGATCGCCTTTGGCAAAAGGAAGGCAAAACAGTGAGGTGTGGGGGAAATGCAGTCAAGTTTCACAGGAAAACTAGTTTTTTTTCTGTTTACAATATACTGATTTAAAGTGCCATCACATAAAAATTGAGAATGCAAATTTCTGAGCCTGATTGATAAATTACCTGCCTTTTAAGTGTCTTTAGCTGCCAAAGACAGGATGTGCGCATTCACCCAAACAACTTATTTCTCTTTGTGTTTGTGATTTAAGTTTCCAAACATGAAAAATAGTAATAGCCACAGTATCTGAGATTCACTGAGTGTTAGCTGTTAACAACTACTGTGTTTTTTACCTTTGTTTCATTTAATCTTCACAACGAAGACAATCCTGTAAGGTAGGTTATTTTATTACTGTTGTTTTACAGGTGAGGAAGTTGAGGTTCAAAGAAGCCGCCTTGCTCAAGTACACTCAGCTAGACAAGAGCTGATGACATATAAACTCTTTTCACTCAACAAGCCCTGAAATGTCTAGTCCAGAACCCATGCTCTTAAACACTGCTTTCTCTCATCTAATGGTTTGTTGGATTATTTGTAGTAATCAGTTGTTGTGATAGTCCTGATGATCGTTCTAAGAGTTTGAAAATTGCACATGCAGAGAAGAGTGTCATTTCTTTATTCTTTCCCACATAGATAAAATATTTTTAACAAAATATTAGATTCAAAATTTTGGCCCAAATGTTTGATCTTGTAATGCTATGTACAAATCTACTAAAACTTAATTTTAGAGTGTTTGGTAGGGAACATAAAAACTCCATTTAACAATGAACAACAAACCAATAAGATAAACTGTGCACTTAGATAAAATAAAATGTGTGTTAGAAATCCTTCGTTCTTAGTTCCTGGACATAAATCTTGCCCAAATCATTCAGAACTGAAAGGCAATGTTTTGAGTGACTATTTGGAACACATAGGTTGTGTGATATAAATTCTTAATTGTGAGAGGAGAGTGCTTAATCCCTTATAAGAATCATGTCTGGTATGGGGAAGAAGTTGTGATAGGGTTTTTAAGCCACAGCCAGAGGCAGCTGGGAAAATCACAGTCTCATTTAATCTTTAGAAAGATACCACATTGTCTATAAAGGAGATACCACTGGTAAATAGCAGTGCTTTTGAGTTAGTTACTCGTGAACATTTTTCATCCCTCACAATTCTTGTGCCCCCTTCCCACTGTCTTCTATTAAACTTCTGGAGATCTGTGGAACATCTCAAAGCAAAGCAAAACAAAAACCTAGACCAGGTGATGCTCAAGATTATTTGAGAAAATCTTTAATTTGTATTAATGTCATTAGATAAACTTGCATCTAAAGGATCCCACCTGATGAAATTCTGGAAAATTTTACTAAAAAGCTCGCCAAATTGAAAACAATTGAATAAGATTACACAGTTATTTTAAAGGAGTAGAATCCTAATCCTGTCATTCACTAGCTTTGTGACCTTGGACAAAGTTACTTCGCCACTCTTTGCTTTAGTTTTTCTATCCATAAAATATGATTAATAATAAACCACTTAGCACAATGTCTGTCATATAGTAAATACTCAATAATTGAATAGTTATTTTAACCTGAAAGTTATTATTTAATTCAACATTTGCTATCCATTGTATGATTTTCGAGCTCCTCCTGTCCAGATTACCACCCAAATATGGAGAATCTATGGAGATAAACACAGATCGATGCCAAGCACTGGTTGGAGGAGTGTGGTCAGATTGAATGAACAGTTTAGACAAAAGAAACACTTTAGCTACCCTATGAAGAGAGATTACTTCTGTTTTGGAATTGGTAGATATAAAAGGCCAGTTAGAAAATGAAGGCTTATTTGTATCATGCCTGAAACGTACATGTTTTGCTAGAATCCAGAGACAGGACAAGTAGCTCTCATGCCCCAGAGTCCAGCAAACACTTACTGAGATTACTTTGCTATGCAGGAATTCAAGGGTCACTGCTTTATAACTTTGAAAATGTAGGTTGATTATGTCCTTGGTGTATACATGTGACCAGTTGTTAAATATTTGAAAATGATTGTAAAAATATTACTTTGGCTAACCAATGTTTAAGCTAACATTTGGTAAGCATACCTAATTTTATGTCTTTGTATGCCATCAAGAGGCTGCATAGTTTGAGAGGCAAGTTCCTTAAACTTTATTGCCTTAGCTTACTTATCGAGAAATAATGAGGACAATATCAATGCAATGATGAGTACTGCTACCATGACTACTGCTAATAACACTACTGATACTACTACTATACTACCACGTGAGGACTAAATGAGAAAATATATGTAAATCGTTTAGAAAAGGACTAGGAATTATATAATAGTTTGTTGTTATTATTATCATCCTGAATACTTCCAATAGTCAATGAACACAGAGGAAAAAACAGTTAATGTAAGCAAGGATTTAGAAAACGATGTAATTTCTACTTGGAATAACCCATACACTATTATTTATTTTTTTGATGAGCTCATTTAGAAACACATGTTCCTTTCTCCAGCTTTAGGGGCTTTCCAAAGGGCTTTTCTGAAAAGTTAAAACAAAACACCAGGGCAGATCATAAGAGGAAGCACAGCATTCGACAGTGCCTCCTCCTCATATGAGAGACACACAGAATCCTGGCTTTTTTCTCCCATGGTGTCCATATGACCTTGCTCTGATGATTGCCCATTGAAGAGAATTTCAGAAAGCTCTATCTGGGCTATGTGTGGTAAATGGCTCCCAGGCTATTACTGGCCCTTTTCTGCTCCCATTCAGGCCTTCCAAAACCTCCCTCAAAAAACACTCATTGGGAGAGCTGGAAAGCATTGAGGATCATTTTGTCAGCCTTCTTCATTGTATAGATGGAGAAACAAAGGCCCAGGGGGAGGGAAAGATTTGTTCAAGTTTACCTAGAAGCCATTAAGAATACAATTTAGTTACTCTGAGTACCAACCAGTCTAGGGTTCTTTCCACCATACGTCCTTGCCTTTTCCAGATGAGATGTTTTCCTATTGTCATCTAAGAGCAACCAAACACCCAGACATCCTTCAATGAGTCAGAATAGGAATATAATTACACAATGATTTCCTAGTTCTAGCCTGAATGTTGACTTTCTTTTAGAAGCTGAGGTCCAGTGTCAAGACTGTACCCCTCCCCCAATTCCCCAATAAAAAAATCTTAAAGAAAAAACAGATAATACATTCTGTATCCTGTTATTATACTAGAAAACTTACCTTCACAAAAAGCTCGATTTCAGGGTCTGCTTGAATGCTGGGCCTCGGGCCTGCCATCTTTCTGTTTTCCTTGCCAGTCGTCAGCCCCCCACCTCCTGCACAGTCCACAGTCCTATGGACTCGTTTCTTCCAGTTTTATCCAAAGGCTCAGATAAAGTTGGTGCTTTCAGAGGACACAGTCCAGTTTGTAGTGAACTGAGTCAGAGCTGGGGCCAATTTTTCTTCTCAAGAAATGGGATGCAGAGAATTCTAGATGCTTGAGAGCAACTCTTGAATTTGTTTTCCTTCTTCCTCTTGACGTATCATTTGAGTCAAGGAGGAGCCAAAGGAGTGTGTGTAGACTGGCTGGCTAGAAGGGTGGGGGTGTTCCCACAGAGGTTTCAATGCCATGAGTCAGCATAGGAGAATCACACACACACGCACACAAACACACACATGCAGTGCTGGCTTCTATATATCAAGCACACCAGATGTTCTCTAGAGCCTCCCTTTGAGTCCTGGGCTCCATGCCCAGAATATGGCCTCTTACTGCTGTTCCTGTAACCTGACAGCAGCAGAAAGCTCTTCCAGGAAAAGGGCCGGAAATGACTTGGGTTTTATCATTGAAAAGTATGTTTGTCTAATGATACTGACTAAAAGGGGGTTTAAAAAGTGTCTTCATCGAATGTCTCCAACCCCCAATTCTGTTGCTTACACAGTGAGATTTCCCTTCCATGCTGCAAATTTCACTTCTCTTAACCAGGGGATGTTTGCTGGGTTGGTTGAGTCTGGGGGCGTGTTTTGGGGGCTCCACCTCCTTCTTTATTTCTGGGAAGTGTGGACTGGCACGGATCGCTTCCGTGATTTGGCATCAGTCTTAGGAGCCACCGGCAGTTGTGTCGCTCTGCTTGTCAGCCCTGGGAACAGCAGTGAAACATCCAAGCTGATCACGGGTGGCTGCAGTCTCTCTGGCAGCTTAGCTGTACGTTCTGCTGCCAGGAAGCGGGAGGGGGCCCGGATTCATAAACCTCGTTAGTGGGAAGAGCGTCTTTCTCATTGGAGCCAAAGTGAACATAGATCCACTGGTTGGGCACCTGTGACCCTGTTCCTACAACACCAGCTGTCCCCTATGCTCAGGTGGGCTGGCCCAGACCTCATGTACAGAATGTACAGGGTAAGAGGCTGTTGGCACAAGCCCGCCTGTGCCACACCTGCAGGTTCTAGGTCAGGAGTGGCTGACAGGAAGGTGGGCGTTCTTCAGGCGTGGGACTTGCTGACTGCCCACATGGCAGAAAGCAAGAGGGAAATCCTGTAGACACCTGCTGAGCCAACCCCGAGGGTGAGTTTAGGACCGGCTGTTTGGCAGGACCTGGCAATGCTCTGCTGCTGCTTGTACTCTGTTCATTCATCCTTTCACTCCAAAGACACTCAGTGAAGCTGACTCTGGGCCAGGAGGCTGATCTGCTCACTGGGATCAGCAGCCCGGGGGACAGCAGGTTTGGGAGGACAACAGGAACTCAACTCTAAGCCCGCTGGGTCCTAGGAGTCCTCACTTCCCCATTCCTGTATCTAATCAGTGCAAACGCGTGCCACTTCTGCATCCTGATTTTTTTGGTCCCGTCCACTTCTGTTTGCCTCCTCCACTGCTACTCCAAATTTCAAGCCAGAAACATTCTATTTTGTTGACTTTTTACTTCTTATTTTAAAAGACCCAAATCATTCCTTGCCCCTCAGCCCTCATGGGAAAACCGCCATCCTGCCATCACCACAGCAACAGCATACACAACATACAACAGCCTAATGAGCTGTATGCTCCCTAGTAAACTGCCTAAGAGATGAACTGGCCTTCTTTTCCTCTGCTCTCCAGGGTGTGTTTAAAATTTTGTACTGAGATATATTTTGCATAGCATCGAATTGACTCATCGTGTTTACTTCAAGGATTTTTAGTAAATGAATGGAGTGGTGCAGCCATCGCTACACTCCAGTTTTAGACATTTCCGTCGCCTCCATGACAGGTCTCTCTTAGCCATTTGCAGTTCATCCCGGTTACCACCCCAGCCCCTGGCGACCACTAATCTGCTTTTGTGCCTATGGATTTGCCTATTCAGGACATTTCACATAAATAGAATCACACAGCATGTGGTCTTTTGTGACTTCCTTTACTTATCGTGATGTTTTCAAGGTCCATCCAGGTTGGAGTATATGTATCAGTGCCTCATTACTTTTGATGGCTGAGTAATGTTCCACTGTATACACCATACCACCTTTTGTTTATCCATCCATCGGGTGATGGGTACTTGTGTTGTTTCCATCTTTTGGCTGCTGTGAATAGTATGTCTATTCACAAATGAACATTTGTGTGCAAGCTTTTCTTTGAACACTCATTTTCAGTTCTTTTGAGTATATACCCAGGGGTTGAGTTGCTGGGTTATATCGTAACTCTCTGTTGAACTTTTTGAGTAACTGCTAAACTGTTGCTCACAATGGCTGCACCATTTTACATTCCCACCAGCGATTTGTGAGAAATCCAGTTCCTCCAGATCCTTGCCAATACTTGTTATTTTCTGTTTTGTTTGTTTTTAATTATAGTCATCCTTATGGTTGTGAAGTGGTATCTCATTATGGGTTTTATTTGCATTTCCTTAATGACTACCGAAGTTGAACATACTTTCATTAGCTTGGTGGCCATTTGTATATCTGATTTGGAGAAATTGCTACTCATGTCCTTTGCTCATTTTTATTTATGTGTTTTTATTTTTGAAAGCTTATAAGAGTTTATTTGAGCCAACCTTTTCTCATTTTTAAATTGAGTTGTTTGTTAATTTATTAAGAAATATTATCCCCTATGCTATTGGCTTATAAAATTATTATAATTCCCACAGCAAAACTGTGCTAAATACATTGTTGGCAAAAACAAAATAACTAAATAAATTGAATTCTTTGTCTTTTTTCTTTTGAGTTGTAAGAGTTCTTCTGATTATTAGATCCTTATCAGGTTTATGATTTACAAACATTTTCTCCCAGTCTATGGCTTGTCTTTTAATTTTCTTAATAGTATTTTTTGAAGGGCAAAGGTTTTGAATTTTTATAAAGCCCAATTTATCATTTTTTCTTTTATGTATTGTTTTTTGGTGTTGCAGTTAAGAACTCTCCCTAACCCAAGGTCATAAAGATTTTTTCCAATATTTTCTTCTAAAATTTTAATAATTTATATCTTTTACATTTGTGTATGATTAACTTTGAGTTAATTTTTGTGTATAGCATGAGGTAAGGGTCTAAATTAATCTTTGTCGCACGTGGATAGCCAATTGTCCCAGCACCAATTGTTGAAGGCTATCGTTTCCCCGACTGGATGCCCTTGGCATCTTTGTCAATAATACATTGACCATCAACATAAGGGTTAATTTCTGGATTATTTGTTCTGTTTCATTGATCTATATGTTTATCCTTACTGGTACTACACTTGACAACTGCTTTATAGTATGTTTTAAAATCAGAAAGTGAAAGTCCTTCTACTTTTTTCTTACTTTTCGATATCGTTTTGGCTATTCTAGGATCTTTGCATTTCCAGATAAATTTTTGGATCAGCTTGTAATTTCTGCAACAAACCTGCCGGAATTTTGATAAGGGACGTGTTGAATATACACATAATCTTAACTACATAAGTTTTAAAATCCATGACAACAAAATGCCTATCCATTTATTTAGATCTTTTTTTATCTTTCCACAGCAATATTGTGTAGTTTTCACTGTACAAGTCTTATACACTTTTTGATAAATTTATTCCTAGGCATTTTATTGTTTGATATTATTATGAATAAAAATATTTTGTTAATTTTATTTTTGGAATGGTCACACTGGTATATAGAAATACAATTGGTTTTTTAAAAATAAAATTTTATTTTGGAATAACTTCAGATTTACAGAAAAGTTGCAACGACAGTACAGAGAGTTATTATATTCTCACTCAGTTTTTCTAACCATTAACATCTTACATTACCATGGTACATTTAAAAAAACTAAGAAATCCACATGATTACATTATTATTAACTAAATTCCAGACTTGGAGGTCACCTCCCTTTTCTGTTCCAGGATCCCCTCCAAGAAATGACATCACATTTAGTCACCATTTCTGTGTAGTTTCCTCTCATCTGTGACAATTCTCACTCTTTCCTTGTTTTTCATGACATTGGAAGTTTTGAAGCATTGGCCAGATATTTTGTAGAATGCTCCTCTATTTGGATTTGTCTGATGTTTTAGACTAGAGTTACTGGTTTGGGGAAGAATACTACAAAGGTGACTACCCTTCTCATCACATTATATCAGTGGTATATGCTATCAACGTAAGTTATCACTGGTGAGGTTAACCATTATCTGAACAAGGTCATGTTTACTGGGTTTCTTTATGTAAAGTTACCCCTCTTTCCATAGATACTGTATTCTTTGGGAGCAAATCACTAAGTGCAGTCCATCTTTTAATCAAGTTATTTGTTTTTGTATCATTGAGTTTTAAAAGTTCTTTGTATATCTTGTATAACAGTCTTTTAGCAAATGGGTCTTATGCAAATATTTTCTCCTGTTCTGTGGCTTATCTTTTCATTATCTTAACTGGGTCTTTTGTAGAGCAGAAGTTTGTAACTGTTAGGATCTTTGCATCTATGTTTGTGACAGATATTAATCTGTAGGGTTTTTTTGTTTTTTGTTTTTGCTTTGTTTTGTAACATCTTTGCCTGGTTTTGGTATTAGGATAATGCTGGCTTCATAAAATGAGTAGGACAGTGTTCTTTCTTCTGTTTTCTGAAAGAGATTGTGTGAAACCAGTATTATGTCTTACTTAAAGGTTTTGGTAGAATTGCTAAGTGAAACCATGTGGCCTGGAGTTTTTTGAAAAGTTTTTAACGTCAAATTCAATTTCTTCAGTAGAGGTTAGACTATTCAGGTTATCTGTTTTTCCTTGTTAGATTTTTAGTCCATATCATCTAAGTTATCAAATGTATAGGCATAGATTGTTTGTAGTATTCCATTTATTATTATTTTAATGTCTGTGGGTCAGCAATGATATATCTTGTTTTAGTCCTCATATTGGCAACTTGTGTCTCCTCTCTTCTGTCTTCTTTCCTTGGTTAGCCTGGCTAGAGGTTTAATTTTATTGATCTATTCAAATAATCAGATTTTCGTTTCACTGACTTTGTCTATTGCTTTCCTGTTTTCAATTTAATTGATTTCTGCTCTAATTAAAACTGCTCTACCAGCAATTAATTCCAAATTTTGATATATTGTATTTTCATTTTCACATAGTTTGAAGTATTTTAAAATTTCTTGAACATGTACTCCTTGATGCATGCGTTATTTAGAAATGTGTTGTTTTCTTTATTTTTTTCCAACTTTATTGACATAAAATTGACATATAACACTGCACATTTAAGGTGTACAATGTGGTGATTTGATACATGCATATATTATGAAATGATTACCATGATAAGGTTAGTCACCACCTCCATTACCTCACAAAATTACCATTTTGTTGTGGTGAGAACATTTAAGATATATAAGTACTATCTTGGAACCTTTCAAATATACAATACAGTATTTGTAACTATAGTCACCATGCTGTATATTAGCTCTCCAGAACTGATTCATTTTATAACTGAAAGTTTGTACACTTTGACCAACATCTTCCCATTTCTCCCACCCCCAGCCCCTGGCAACCACCATTCTACTTTCTGTTTCTATGTGTTTGGCTTTTTTAGACTCCACATATTAGTAAGATCATACGGTATTTGTCTTTGTCTGAATTATTCCACACAGCATAATGCCCCAAGTTCCAGCTATGCTCTTGCAAATAGCAGGATATCCTTCTTATTTTATGGCTGAAAAAAAATTTTTTTTCTTTATATATTCATCCACTGATATATATTCATTCACAGATTCATCCATTGGGAAAGATACATGATTTAACTTCAATCTTGTTAAATTTATTGAGACTTTTTTTGTGTCCCAACATATGGTCTATCCTTAAGAATGCTCCATGTGCACTTGAGAAGAATGTGCAGTCTGTCACTTTGGGAAGGAAAATTCTTTAAATATCTGTTAATTCCATTGGCCTAATGTGTCATTTAAGGCCGATGTTTCCTTGTTGACTGTATGTCTGGATGATCTATCCACTGGTGTAAGTGGGGATTTAAAGTATCCTATTATTGTGTTGATGTCTATTTTCCCTTTAAGGTGTTTTAATAATTGCTTTATATATTTTGGTGCTCCCAAGTTGAGTGCATATACATAAATACGTGTTATGTTTTCTTGATAGATTGTCCCCTTTATCATGATAAAATGTTCATGTTGTTTCTTGTTAGCTTTTTTGTTTTGAACTTATTGCTTCCACGCTGTTGAAATAGAAGTAGAAAAGCATACACCAAAGGTCCCATCCATTTTGAGGCACTTGACTCATAGTGACAACCATCCCCATACCCCCCAAAAATGCAAAATAAAAGTCTACCCCCAAACTGTGTCCTTAAATCTCACCCTGAAGTATCAGTACTGCATACAATTCAGCCTAAATCATGCATTGTCCCAAAGCTGAATGAGAACAAGATTATACTGTGCAGAGATCTTGTTATCACTCTTGAAACTGTAAGGAAAATAAGACTGAATTTAAAAAAAAGAAGCTAAGTCGCTTTTCATGTAGCATTTGGACTAAAAAGCCTTGGAAATTTAGTGTTTCAAAATGGAATGCCATTGTGCCTTTGGGGAACAACAGTGTTATATATACATGATGACACAACACCAAAGAACCATGCTGACTTTATATATTCGAGTTAAGTAAGAGTTGCAGGAAGACCCCTACTACAAATAAGAGGTCACGTGGATTACAGGACCCTCCCAGGATAGAACTGGAAATGTGAATTCCAATGCACACCTGACACATTTGCATTGGACCCCGCTCCCCTTCCACCCCCCAACCTGACTTTGCACTGGACACATTTGCATGGCAGCTACCTAAGTAACGACCACATTGCAAATTATCTCTGTAAAATTACTGTCCGGTGTAGCCTGCATACTAGGCACACTGCCAATTTCAAATGACATCTTGGCGAGGCATCTGAACTTCAAGCATAGCGTGAGTGAGGCTTCATGGATAGAAAGCATGGTCTGGAGGGCTGAGAGCTGAAAGGGCAAAATGGTCACAGAATGGATCACCGAGCCCCTTGAGACAATTTGAATCTGGAGTATTTTAGGGAGAGTGGCTTGGTAACAAAAGTACGTAGGCAGGAGGACCCCCATGCTCACCATGATGTTTAGTGAAGGTGGAACACATACTTCCATATCTAACTTGACTACCTCCCCAAACCCCACTGAAACCACTATAAAATGATATTTGGAAAAACTGGAAAAGCAGGAAAGGAAACAACTAAATGTTGAATCCTGAAAAGCAGATGGATGAGTAGTAATTGACTTAGACCCAAGAAGGCCATAAACTAGGAATCCTAAGCCCTAAGGAGGAAAAGCCAAAAACCATTCTGATTTACTACCACCCTCCCCCACTCCAGAAGAATCTTTGAAGGATGTAAAAGGTAACTCTGGACGTTGAGATGAAGGGAATGGGCACCAACATAATGAGGGTTGTTCAAAAACTGTTTAAGAAGTAGATTGGTTTCCAAATGCCCTCCTGCAGTCGATGCCTGACTGCACTGAGTGGCTAGCCTTTCTCTGACCTGACAGAAGTCTAAAGAATTATTCCCTGGAGAGGGACTTCGGACTGGGAGTTCCCAAACCCAGTGGAGGGCTGGATAATCACATTGAAAATAGAAGGGTTCAGTTGAGATATGTACCTTGAAAACTATAAACCCCAGACTTCTCCAACTCTGACCCTACCATTCTGGCAGCTGCAAGAGTCTTCTGTGGGCTATCTGATGAACCAGGATAAAAATATCTAAGGATATTGACATTGAAGAGTCCCCCAAAAGGGTCCAGCTGAATTACTGTACAATGAAGATCAGCTTGATATTGAAAGGTGAAGGAATAGGAGGAGACACACGGAGGTGAAGATGCTGATTTTTAGAATGGGAGGGGAGACCTGAACATGTTTGTTACTGCAGGGAAAGGAGCCAGTCAGAGAGGCGGGAGCACAGCGACTAGAGATTCTGGAGTGAGAAGGTAATTGATGGAGTGAGGCACCTTGGGAGGCAGGATGGGATCGAATTCAGAGCATGAGTGGAAATCATAACTTGAGGCAGAATGAAGGACACCCTTAGCCCCCACTGAGATAGGATAAGAAGAAACGAGATTGGGGTGAAGACTCAATTCAATCTATCATTATTTGGCAACTTGTATAACCAAGGTGTTCTGCTAGGTAGCATTCAACCATCTATCCACTCATTCACCCAACATTTTTTGGCGCAACTACTGGGTTCCAGACCATTGGAGACAAGAAGATGAATCAGACAAGATCCCAATTCTCAGAGCTCACAGTCATGGAGTGTGAGCAGACCTACAACGTAAGGCACTGTGAAAACTGAGCACAGCAGCAGCAAAACCAGCTGGAGCCCAGCCAGGAGGGCCAGACCCTGCAGGGGGCGCAGGGCTTTGCTCGCTGGAGCCCAGCTCCACCCCACCCCTCCCTGCCCAATGTGGCTGGAGCCAGGCGCTGCCTGCTTCAGGCCTGGGTGGGACTGATTTGGGGACTCTTACCTGGGTTGCCTCTGACCTGGCGGGGGCGAGGGGGAAAGGGTTGTGGGCCTGTTGGTGGGTGAGCTGAGAGCTGTGGGGTTGGCAGGGTAGTGACATGTGCGCTCTTGGTCATCGCCTCTGCCGCTTTGCTTGGGAGGACTCAAACTGGCGCCTCGCTTGTTAATGAAAGTGGAACTGCACCATAAGCGATTGCAATGAATTTGGAATATTCTGGATAAACTGAGAAGAAGCCAAGGAACAACAGCCTTCTCTCCACCAGGCTCTTTTCCCCACCACCTCCCCCCAGGGGGAGCCTGGACATTGTACATTTTAGGAAGACGTGATTTTTCAAAGCTAATTATGCAAACATTTGTCATTGGAATCAGTGGTGTGACAAATGGTGGGAAGACAACACTGGCTAAGAATTTGCAGAAACACCTCCCAAGCTGCAGTGTCATCTCTCGGGATGATTTCTTTAAACCAGAGTCTGAGATAGAGACATATTAATACAAATGGATTTCTGCAGTATGATGCAATTGAAGCACTTAACATGGAGAAAATGATGTCCACCATTTCTTGCTGGATGGAAAGTCCCACACACTCTGTGGTATCAACAGACTGAGGAAATTCCCATATTAATCATCGAAAATGTCTTTCTCTTTCATTATAAGTGACTTGACACTATATGGAATAGAAGCTACTTTCTGACCATTCTTTATGAAGAATGTTAAGAGGAGGAGGAGTATAAGTGTAGGGTGGTCACACAGCCCAGAGCCTGCAGCCACATCCCCCAGCCAATGAGAAACAGCTGACAGAGCCATAATCACAGCAGAGATAAGTGTGCCAGGGAAAGTTTCTAAAGTCACCCATGAAGATTAATTAAGAGGTGTCCTATAGTTAACTTGTTCTCATTATCATAGTAAAAAAAAACTCCCTTAGGGGGAGATATAAGAAGCTAATGAGACACGCAGCCCATGAAGTAGCATGTAGGTACACTGCACATGCGCAGTATAGGATCCGCCTTAACATACCTTGGGGGTGGAGAAAGGGAGCGATAGCCCCAAATCCCAAGAGCCTATATAACCACTGTACCTGTAAGCCTCAGAGAGCCACATCGATTCTCTTTCAGAGTGTGCTCTCGGTACATCAAGCTTTCTCTTTAATAAACCTTTCTCTCGGCACAACTGTTTTGCTCACTCTCTTGATTTTTATCCTGAGAGGATCAAGGACCCCTGTGCCAGTAACACAAGGTTATGCAAGGCTCCAGACCCCCCAGGGTACTTTGATGGCCACACATGGCCCACACATCTAGAGCACAGAGGAGAAATGGAGGACGTGACAGTGGGAAACTGTTTACCAAGATGGAACAAAAACTGAAGAGGACCTCTTTTCACAAGTATGTGAAGATCTAAGACAAGAGCTAGCAAAGCAAAAATGTCTGCAAGTAACAGCATAAGGATGGAACACACTGAATCCTTCCTGGGCTGAACTGGGAAACTCGAAGGAATTTATTGAAGAGCCTTAACCAAGATATAATACGTACTTTCGTACAATGACAGCTGTTGTTTTGTTTGTTCGATCACACATGATTTTCCCAAGTAAATAGTTATCCATGACAATGGACAAGAATTGACCTTCCTGAGTTGTTCTCATTCCAAGGAGTGTATGGCTATCACACACTGAATCAGTGCCTCTAGCCCAGGGGTCAGCAAACTGCGGGTCGCAAGCCACACGCGGCTCTTTGGGTACATTCCGTCTCAAAAGTTTGCCGACCCCTGGAAGAGCCCATCCTGTCCCTCACAACAATTTAAAAATTACTCAAGAGCCATAAATGTATTTTTACATAATCACCATTATGGGAGTAATTTCCTTTAAAAATTTTATAACTGAAACTATGATAGTTTTATTTTTATTTTCAATTTTAATTCAGAGCCACATGTACATCCACAAAGAGCCACATGTGGCTCGTGAGCCACAGTTTGCTCACCCCTGATGGCTCTTCCATCTCAAAAGTTTGCCGATCCCTGCTCTAGACCAATGATTGCCATTTTTATCTGAATGGGACCCAGAGTAAGAAAATTAGGTTTACATCACAGTCCAGTGTATATGTAGCCCATTGAGTGTGTATTGGTGTGTCTGTCT
>NW_017732088.1:625426-629878 GCF_001890085.2 Hipposideros armiger
TTACATGTCCTCCCAGGGGAGACAGCTGATATCATTCCATCAGGTCCCAGTCAGGCTGAGACGCCCCCCGAGAGAGCTTTACAGATATCATTCCATCCGGCCTCAGTTTTCCGAGGCACTCTCTCGACTAATGGGTCAGAGGCTAATGCAGGGGGGGTGGTCTAAGAATCGGCTGTAAGGCGACATTTGTGTATGCAGGCACATACCCATGCATACACATTTGGAGATGGGAAGGCTGGGAAACACTGACTCCTGAATTTTCAACAAGTCCAGGTAGAGAGAAAATGGAAAGTGAACCCCAACAAAAAAGAACTTGCAGAAGAAAACGTGAAAATAACCAATAAGAGAAAAGAGCTCTCAGGAGATACCAGGAAAATGGTGTCTTCGGGCCACGTCTAGTACTTCATTTGCAAGAGTGTATATAGGCAAAGTGGTTTCCTGCATCATGTTCTTCTTCCGGGAATTCTGTGGGAATTTCTTGGTGCTGTGGGAGTTATAAAAGGAAAAAGAAACAATTTCTGTTTCTGGAAATATTACAATCTAGATAACCTGAAATCCCGCCTCACTACAAAACACCCAGGGGAGCTGGATATCGAGTGGGCTGTGGTTGCCACTGGGAGCCTCAATCCATCCCAACATCAAAACAATTGGAAAAAAATACAGGGATTGTATTAAGAAACTCCTAAGATCCCTATCATCCATTTCTGTCATTCTCCAGTTCTTGTATACACTCATTCACCTAAACATTTACTGAGCATTGATTCTATATCAGGTATTGGCCTGTGTTGTATTTCGATAAGTACAAGCTGAAGGGCATAGTTCTTGCACTCAAATAGCTCACCATTTTGTGCAGTGGCTCCCAACCCGAGCTGCACATCAGAGTCAATTGAGAGGGTTTGCAAGAATGCACATGCCTGCCCTCCCTGCCACCCTCAAGATTCCAATTTCAGCCTTGAGGGAAACAAATAGCCTGCAATTCTTTCTGTGGTGACCTCTAAAACCTGGAGCTGGAAAGGAATTCAAAGCATTAAACAATGTTGTATAGAAACACGAAGGGGAAAAGATTCCCTTCAGGCAGGATAGTTCCACAGGCTTGGGGAAGGTGCAGAAGAGGTGTGGCCTCTCTTGTTCCTAGAAGAAGTGTGAACCTGGGCCTTGCTGCTCACCAGCAATGCCAAGGAGAGAAGGCGATAGATTTGGCAGACATTTTGAAGGCAGGGTGTACTGGACTTAGTGTCTGATAAATGGCGAGAGAGAAGAAGGCATCAAGGGTGACTCCTAGATTATAAATTTGGTCAGCTGAGCTCACCTTGCTTATACTGGGGATATTAGAAGAGGAGAGAGCTTGGAGAGAAGGTGTTTTCAGTCTTGAATGTAGCTGAGTTGGAGGTGCATGTGGAGAAGTCTAAGAGGCAATTGCAGACTCGTATCTGGAGTTTAGCAGTGTTCATTGTTGTATCATTTCTGTTAAGTCATATGCAAGTTTTGCATCATTCCTAATCCCTGTTTTACTTTCTGAATAAAGCGCAATAATTAACTTTACACATTTCCTTTCAAAGGGTACACAGAATCAGTTATCTGTGCCTCAGGGAGTTGTAGGTTTAACTGTATTTTGAGCATGCCCGTGACTATTCTGCAGCTTTCAGCACCTGCTTTTCTATGGCTCCACGTAATGCATGCACTAAAAGCAACCTTGTCTTATGACCATTTGCCTGGGGTAGGACTCCCATCATGACAGGGTCTACATGTTTTTCCACTTCTGATCCTAAGACAGCAATATCTCACAAATGAAACCAGTTCATAACAGCTCTTGCAGAAACTTCTTGCGACACATGGCTTTGGGCAATTAAGGCTCTTACAGCCCCCGGCCCTTACCCCAATTACCTTAGACTGTCATTGGGTGTCTAGCGTCCCAGAGGTCTAACCCTTCTCTGAGGCTACATAGTCACGAAAAATGTTCTCCATCATTACGGCCATCTTCCAGAAAATTTGTGGGAGCTTTTCAGTGCTGTGTGAGTTATAAAGGGGAAAACAATTTCCATTTCTGGAAATAGTACAGTGCACACACTATGTAACCTGAAAACCCTCCTGCTACCAAGTGCTTTAAAAGGCTGGATGAAATTTAATAAATGTCCCTTTTGATGCACATGATGAGTTTGCTATGGAAAGTGCTCTCAGGTGTCAGAAAACAAAGAGGAGCCTGAAGCACCCATCAGTGGGCATTTGAATTTATGTTAGGCAGGTAGGACTTGACCATCAGGGAGAGAAGAAAAGCCCTGGCACCTTACAAGGACTACACAGTCAATTAAAGGGTGGATGAGAAAGAAAATCTGCCCATCACCATGGGGCGATGACGAGGGAGTTTGGTCTCTTCATGGGTTCTGCTGGAAGAAAATGAAATGCTTCCCCTGATAGTTTGTAACTCTAGGGGTAGTCTCATCCTGGTCTAGGGTTGGAATTAATACCTCTTGTTTAGTCCAGGGAACCCCAAGCTCACAAATTAATGAAAAAAATACCATCCCAGAGATACCCTGAGGTCTCCTGGCAGAAACAAACACACAACCTCTCTGGAAGACACATCCTCAGTTCAGAACTCACAGAAGCCCCAAAGATGAAGCTCTGCTCCAAATCCCTAAACTCACAATCAAAATTATAAAATACATAAGGACAAAAAACCTGTGATTGTCAGGAGCAAGATTAGTGCACCAAGAACTAAGAGTGTATAAAATAAGTTTAGTTTGATTCCCAGCCTGAGCTGAGCTGCCACTGAGCTGCTACTGTGCTGCCAACAGGTGGCAGGATGGCTCAGCTAAAAACAAAAAAACAACAACAACAAAAATAAGTTTAGGATACTTAGAAAAAATAAGGAAAGAGCAAGATTCTGTGGATAAAAGAAGAGGCCGTTTTTAAAAAGAACCAAATGGAACTTCTAGAAATGAAAATCAACGTGCCCAGTAACATCAAATGCTCAGGGGATAGGTTGCAAAGCAGACTTATCAGCTTTAGTGAACTGGAAGGTAGAGCTAAGGAAATTATTCAGAAAGCAACTAGGACAGATAATAAATGTATAAAAGTTTATTAAATATGTGGAGGAGGGGGAATGCAAAGGGCCAAAAAATAGCTAGTAGTAATGAATTGGAGAATAGGAAGAGCAGGTGTAAACCAATAGTCAAAGGAATACTGGCTGGAAATTTTCCAGATTTGCTAAAAGATGTGATTCCTCGTATTCTGAAAGCACAAGCTACACAGAGAATCAGTAAAACCGAATCATGGGGAAACTAGAGGCTAACAAAGACAAGAGGGAAGATCTTAGAAGCAAGCTAAAAAAAAAGACACAGGACTATCAAGGTGATAAAAAACTGATAGAAGATTTGTCAGCATCCACAATAAAATTGAATTCATATCACTAATGCACCCAGAGGGGAAATTAGCAGGAGTATCACACCCAACTCAACTATCATTCAAAGATGAGGGTGAAATAAAGATATTCTTTTGAACAAAGGTTGAGAGGCTTGACCACACACAAACCCTCACTAAAAGAACAGCTTAAAGATGTTCTTCCATTAAAGATAATTTGAACATAGGAAAAAGAAGTAAGATGCAACAGACGAATTGTGAACAAAGAAACCAGTAACCATGGCCATGATTCTAAAAAAGAATAGACTGTATAAAACAGTATAAGTAAGTTATAACTAAATGTTGGACAGCATTGACTTGTAATACATGGCCCTTATGTTATTTGGGATGAAATGGAGATGATGCTTAACTTAAGACTTGATAAAATGATAACAATGTAAGGACCTTGAAAATCACAGATCCATTCATGTCCCACGTATGAAAGATTAGAAATCTTAAATTTGTCTCAAACTAATTAAATCAAAGTTAGCCAGACTATATCTCAGGGGGAAAAATTAACAGTTTAAACCAAATGAGAGATTTCTTTGTAAAAGATGGTGGAGTAAAGAAAGATAAAAAAACCTCCCTTTCCCCATCATACTTAACAGATGAATAGAAATAGTAAAAAGCAGAAGAGAAGGCAGGGAGAAAAGAAGGAAAGTGCCTTCCAAGGAATGGGAACAAAAAGATTCTGGTGATGAGAATCATTTGTTTAACATGCTTTGTATCCTGCCTCCAACCCCCAGAAGCAATATTGAAGAAAAAATTGTGAATCAGTTAAATTTTGCGAATGAGACTTAAGACCTTCTAACTTGAAGAGAAATGGACTGACGCAATATGTAGGGAAAAAATCAAGCAACTATCTTTGTGAAAAGAAAAACCCTCAATTACCACTGTCAGATTTCACCAGCAGTAGGGAGGGCTCCAAATTCCATTTTTCAGCGTACTGTGCTGAGTTGAGGGAATAAGCCCAAACCCTCAGAGTAGGCTAAGAGTTTGGTTGTTACTTGGAAAGTTCAACATAAGAGTCATTTATTGAATGGAATACTGCAGCTG
>NW_017732088.1:633431-649271 GCF_001890085.2 Hipposideros armiger
TGAATCCAATGGCAGAAGGCGACAGTGTAGACCTTTAAGTCAAATGTGCCTAGATTGAAGTTCTAGCTCCACAACGTATTTGCTTTTCTCGGATCATTTTCACCTTTTTTGTTGACTCTCTATACTCTAACAGCATTTTCCATGCTAGCCCTCCTTGTCATTTATATGATTTTCTGTAATGATGACTTATCTTCGTTGCTTATGTTGGTTTAATCTGTAATAGCCTTACTTTTTTCCTTACTCTCTCTCTCTAATCCATGTGCGTTTCTTAACTTCCTAATTTGTTCCATTTTTAATTTGTGCATTCTTATGCACATACCTTTCATTTTGTTTCCAGCTTTCCATTTAATTATTTCTTCTGTTTTTTGAACAGTCGGTTATTCTCAAGGAACATCAAATATCAACTTGTTAGTTTTCCATTGTCTGTCAAATATTTTCTAGTTCATCTTCATTAACAATTTGATTTGTACACAAATACATTATCCTTCAATTATTTACCATTCAATTGTTTTCATCCATGAAGTGGAGATTATACCAACAATATTCATGCATCTCCTTTTCACCTAACATTGTTCTCTCCTTATGCTGTCCTAGTTCTGTTGCAAACAGGCCTCTTTTCTAATATGATCTCAGAAAATGTATTCTGTATTTTGTAGATTATTATTAAAGATATGCTCCTTTTCTGAGTTGACTAGCTGCTCTTCCTTTCTCTTGTTTTCATTCTTTTTTTAATGTAAGGTTCACATTAGTTGTTTTTTTACCTTTGCTTTTTGGGGGAAATATTGGGATTTCTCCAGATTAATTGTCTTTAGCTGGAGTGAGTTAACTATCTTTGGCTCCACTGTATGTCTGCTTGTGTTTTAGTGTACTCCTTTTGATATCTACAGTAATATTTTAGCTTGAATAGAATCGTAACAGTTTTCACTTCATATTACTCTACCCTACTGATATGGCTGCTTTATCCTCTCCCCTCTGCCAGATTCTCTGGCATTACCACATCCACCAGCTACCTGGGGACAGGTTGATTACATCAGACAACTTCTACCAGGGAAGGGGCAGTGTTTTATTCTTACTGGAATAGACACTTACTCTGGATACGCACTTTCCTTTCCTGCACACAATGCTCCTGCCAAAACTACTGTCCATGGACTTACAGAATACCTTATCCACCGTCACGGTATTCCACACAGCATTGCTTGTTATCTAAGAACTCACTTCACGGGAAAAAGAAGTGAGGCAGTAGGCCCATGCTCCTGGAATTCACTGGTATTGACATGTCTGCCAACATCCTGAAGCAGCTGGCTTGTTAGAACAGTGGGATGGCCTTCTGAAGACTTAGTTACAGGGCCATGGAGGAGGCAATACCTTGCAGGACAGGCAAAGTGCTCCAGAAGGCTGTCTCTCCAATAGGCAGGATTCACAGGTCCAGGAATCAAGGGGGGGAAATGGGAGTGGACCACTCACTGAAGGTAAGTAGCACCACTTACCTTGAGTGATCCACTAGCAAATTTTTGCTTCCTGTCCCTGTGATCTTATGCTCTGCTGGCCTAAAAATCAGTTCCAGGGAGATGAATGCTTCCGCTGGGACACACAGCAATGATTCCATTGAACTGGAATGTTAGACTGCTTCTTGACTACTTTGGGCTCCTCATGCCTGTGAATTAGCAGGCAAAGAAGGGAGCTAAGGTATTGGTTGGGGTGATTGATCCTGACTACCATGGGGAAGTTGGACTGCTACTTCACAGTAGGCAATGGAGGTAAGAACTACTACGTCTGGAGTATAGATGATCCCTGAGGGTATCTCTGAGTATTACTTACCATGCCTTGTGGTTAAAGCCAGTGGAGAACTACAATAACCCAATTTGGCAGGACTACAGATGTCCCATACCCTTGAGGAATGCAGTTTGGGTCACCCCTCCAGGTAAAGAACCACAACCAGTTGAGGTACTTGCTGAGCTCAAATGGAGTACAGAACAGGTAGTGAAAGAAAATAATTATGAATACCAGCTACGACCATGTGACCAGTTACTGAACTATAGAATGTAATTGTCATGAATATTTCTTCTTTATTTTTTATCACTATGTTTGTGGATGTATGTTTGTGTGTCTAAAATATCTCTGTTTTCTTCTCTCTCTTATCCTCCTATCATATAACATAAAATGTATTGACTTTATGTTATAGCATTTAAGTACTGTTAACTTTACATCATAGTATTTAAGTTTCTGGATATCAAGGAAGAGAGTAAAAATTACCCAAGGAGTTTGTATCCTCTACTAGGGAAATGGTTATTGCATTTTCAGTTGTATACACGATAGTTGTATCATGTTGAGTCAAAGTGGGACCTTGTAATTGTCTTTCTTAGGAATTTAAGCATGTTTTAAGGAGATGTTCTGGGTGCCAAGTTGATAAAGGGTGTACTTGTGATGGTTACTTTTATGTGTCACCTTGGCTAGGCCATAGCACCCACATATTTGGTCAAACATTATTCTGGGTGTTTCTGTGAGAGTTTTTTTTTTTAGTTAAGATTAACATTTAAATTAGTGGACTTTGAGTAAAGCAGATTACCCTCCAAATGTCAGTGGACCTCACCAAATCAATTAAAAGCATTGATAGAAAAAGTCTGACCACCCTGGAAGAAGAGAGAATTTGGCCTGTAGATGCATCTGGATGCCATCTGCACCTTTTTTCTGGGTCTCTAGCCTGCTGGCCTACCCTGCACATGTTGGATCTTCCAAGCTTCTAATCATGTGACCAATTTCCTTAAAACACATTCTCTCTCTCTCATTCTCTCTCTCTCTCTCTCTCTCTCTCTCTCTCTCTATATATATATATATATATATAAAAATATATATGGTCTATAGATACACATATATATGTAAACATATATATATACACATATATAGAATATATGTGTATATATACATATACCTATATATCTATATATCTGTATCTGTATCTGTCTATACAGTCTCTCTCTCTCTGTCTCTCTGTCTCTTTCTCTCTCGATTCTGTTTGCTTTGTTTCTCTGGAAAATTCTAGTTAATACTGCTTGTTTACCCAACACCTGTCTCTCTGGGAATTCCGCCCCCCCTCAATGCAAGGAGCGTAGACCAGAGGCCTAAGGAGGATTCTTCTTAAGCCAAATTCCAAATGCTATCAGCATTCACACTACAGAACTCCTAAGCATCCCTGTCAGAAGACAGGAAGGCAGCCAGCCAGGCCTGCACCCTGTTGAGAAGANAGTTTGGTTGTTACTTGGAAAGTTCAACATAAGAGTCATTTATTGAATGGAATACTGCAGCTGCTTTCTAACCCCAATCTCAGTCTTCTCTATTCTGTTCTCTACACAGCTGCCAGAATGATCTTTCTGGAAACAAATCAGGTCATGTCACCCCCAAGCTTAATGACCACGGTGGGCTCACTGTAGCCTACAAGGCATTCCAAAACCTGAGCATGGCAGACCAGAACCTCCGTGTCATGGCTGCTGCCTGCCTGTTCTCCGGTCACACAAACCACCACCCTGCCACAGGCACCTACTCTCCAGCCATGATAAACTAATCGCAGGTTCCCCCAAATACCTTGGCCTTTCATCATGCTCCAGATTCCTTCACGCATGCGTGCGCGCAGCATGCAGGGGGTGGGGAACTCATGCTCATCGCATAGATGTCAGGGGGAAGGGAAGCATTTGATGAAAGCCAACACCCTTTCATGAAAATAAATTCAACCAAATAGGAGTAGAAGGAAGCTTTCTCAGCCTGATAAACAGCATCTATAAAAAACATCTGGAGATGCGTTCTTGGCTATTCTCTACAGATATGTCCCCTCTACAGATACTGGTTGGCCTTCGTCAGCTGCATTGCTACAAAAGTAGGCCTATAGACAAGAATTTTGAAATGCATTTCTTTTTTTGTTAATTAAAGTTTATTGGGGTGACAATTGTTAGCAAAGTTACATAGATTTCAGGTGTGCTTCATGGTCATTATGTGGACAAGGTTAGGTTAGGGCAAGCAGAGAAGCACACTGTTTCCTTTTTTTTGTCACTATAATGTTAACTCTTAACTGACCTCATTTCTCTAGTAAAAGCCAAAATCATAAACTGGTTCAATGAATAATACCTACTTAGGCTCTATTGGTCCTTCACATAATCAGTTAAAATGATTCATTTTGAATACCTGTGAGAAATAGTCTTTTTAACTTTTTAAAGAAACTGTTCAATTACAGTGGACATATATTAGTTTCAGGTGTACAACATAGTGATTAGACATTTATATAACTTATGTCGTGATCACCTCGGTAAGTCTAGTACCCACCTGACATCATGCCTAGTTATTACAACATTACTGACTATATTCCTTATACTGTCTTTTTTCCTCTTCTTCCTATCTTTCTGTTTCTTTCTCTGGGTGTGGATCTCTCTCTCTCTCTCTCTCTCTCTCTCTCTCTCTCTCTCTCTCTCTCTCTCTCTCCCTCCCTCACACACACACACACACACACACACACTGGACTCTTTATTTCTGGACAATGAGAGTCTTTAATGAGTTTCAGGCTAGTGATTCTGAAATGCAGTGCCGTTGTGAGCTGGATGCAGGCAAATGAGGAAGCGCAGTACAAATGGCGGTTCCGGGACAATTCCTGAGCTGCACGGCCTTGCATTTTCCATTTGCACTGAGTTGCCTGTGTCTGGTGGGTGTGCTGGAAGCAGCCCCAGAATTTTCAGGTGAGTTGTTAATTTCTGACACTCTCTCTTCTTTTGACACTAGGACAGGCTCCATCCCTACCCACCACACATTTAGTTTTGCTTATTAGTAGTTATTAGATTTAATTATTTAGGTATTACTTATTACTACTGAGAAACGATCATAGAAAACATTTGAGTTGGTATTTCCTGAGCTCATCTGATCAGCACCACTGAAGAGGTAGGGGGTTGCACGGAGCCAAAGTTTCCTTAGAGCACAGACAACGGAGCTAATTTGGGAGTTAAATGTAAGGGAGAACAAGAAAATTGATATGAGAAGAGGACAGAATATGACAGGGGACTTTNAATAATGGCATTACCAGGAGTAGCAGTCACATTAAATAAATCAACAATTCCCTATAGTAAGAAAAAAACTGACTGAGCACAGGGGACTGTGGGAACACAGAACTAGGGAATTAAGAATAAAGGGAGCAAGAGGGAAGAAGTAAGTAGGAGGTGTGAAGACCAAAGCCAGTGGAGTGATGTGAGGAAGAGGTCATGAACCAAGGAATGCAGGCAACCTCCAGAAGCTAAAACAGGCAAGGAAACAGAGTCCCCACTAGAGCCTCCAGAAGGAACCAGCCCTGCTAACACCCTGACTAATGGCCTCTAGAAGTAAAAATAAATTCATGCTGTTTTAAGTGGGAAAAGAAAAGAGCAAAGGGAATTAAATAAGTAAGGAAATGCCTATAGAACAATGCATAGACTGCTCTGTGGGTCCAAGGGCGGAGAGATCTCATCTAGGAGGGCTGATCTGCAAAGGCTTCAACTTGCAGTGTTGGGGGGTTGTGGGTGCCCACCAAGAGCTAGAAACATGCAAAGATTTGAGGCAGAAAATTGCAAGAGGACATGTTCTGGGAAGAGAGAGAGAGGGGCCCTGCTTGAGCACAGAGTATGCCGATACAAGTAGTGGGAGGGGCAGTTTGAAAGCAGGACTAGGATGAGATGCAAATAGGTCACTGAGGCATCATCACCAAATTCAACTAGGTTGAACTAATGGATTGTGTAAAATACACCAGGCTGGGAAGTGAGACACTTGGTTTCATTCTAGGCCCAACTCTGCCACAGACTCACGTTTGGTAAGGTATGTGCTGACTCAGTTCATGTATCTGAACACGGGTTTCTTCATCTGTTCACTGGTAGCAGCACTCCCTTCCCTGCCTATGTCATGGGGCTGTTGTGAGAAGCATATGAGTCAGCGCACATGAAAACATCTTTGAACAAATCTTTAAAGTGGAGGTACACACAGGTAAAGGCTTATTATTGAGGAAACACGTGTCTCAGGAACACATTGACTGAAAAAGCAGGCGAGAAAAATTTACTGCAATACTCTGCTATGAGAATCTAACAAATTTCCCAAATGAGCTGTTAGGCAACATGGTGAATGAATCACTAAACGCCTATCAACTTGGAACTTCCATACGTCACATTTATATACAATAAAAATAGATTTCCTGGTAGACTACTGATAATTGTAAAGCAGGAATTATTCTTTTAGAAATGTAAAAGCTTAAGAGGACAGACAAAAATATGCCAGTTTTCATTGTTCTTCATTCACTGACTACTTTGCTGTGTACAGCAGAGGTGACAGCTACAATTTCTGCCCTCAAGGAGACCACCTTCTATGGTGAGAGACAGACATCTCAACAGACAATTGTAATACCAGTTGAGCACAAGTGTCCTGTGGGAGCTCAGGACAAGGGCACCAAACCCAGTCTTCTGCAGCAGAGGCTATATTCATATGAAGTGGTACTGTTGCCCTGATTTTACAGACAAGGAAACTGACACTTATCACATGACAGAGCCAGTCCTGTAACCCAAGTCTTTTAACTCTGGGGCCAGGACTTTTTCGCCCTCACCGAAGCTGCCTCTTTTATTTTGTAAATGTGTTAGGCCTAATGCACATGGTGGAAGGAAAGTTATTTTGTGGGTTCCTGCCCACTCTAGACTGCTTACTCCTTTCTAGTGATAGAAATTNGCGCCCGGCCCGTGCTGGGGCCCCGGCGGCTGTGGCGGGGGCGGCGGCTGCACCGGGTGGCTGCCGTGCTCCCGCGCCAGGCGCTGCATGCGCGTGAAGACGGCCAGGGCGGCGGTGTAGTCGCGTGCCAGCAGCTGGCAGGAGGCGGCGTCGCCGAGCGCCTGCAGCGCGGCCAAGGGCAGCTGAGGCAGCTGCAGCTGGGCGGCGCGCTGGAAGTGGCCGGCGGCGGCGGCCGGCTGACCCAGGTCGCGCAGGGCGGCGGCCAGCTCCAGGCAGAGGGCGGCGGCGGCCGCCGGCTGGCCCAGCTGGAGGTGCAGACGCACCGCGGCGCCCAGAGCGCTAGCGGCGGCCTGCAGCGGCTCCCCGTAAGCGGCGGGGCAGACGAGGCGCTGGCGCGCGTCGCGCTCCTGCCGCAGGAAGAGGCGCGCGGCCTCGGTGAGCGCCAGCGCCTCCCCGGGCCCGTGGAAGAGCGCCTGCTGGCAGCGCGCCACCGCCAGCTGGCACCAGGCCGCGTATGGCAGGCATTCCTGAACGCGCAGCTCGCGGCCGAGCTGTCCGAACTGTTCACCGGCCTCCGCCACGTTCGGTTTCCGCAGGAAGCGCTTCTTCAGCTTGTTGGACACCTGGCGGTACCTGGCCAGGAAGTCCCCGGCCTCAGGCCCCTGGCCCGCACCGCCTCCCAGACCGCTCGCGGACGCAGCCATGTTCGCAGCCCGAGCGATTCTGCTGGGCGGATGTGCAGGCGCTGGCAGCAGGTTGGGACTTGCCCGGCATCCTTCTCGGGTCTGGCCGCGCCACCGCGCCCACTCAGGAGCCCAGCGCCACCACATTGCCCTGGTGATATGCAAAATAGCGGGTTCCTGGGGGCGGGGCCATATGCACATGCAAATCACCGATCCAGAGATGGGACCTGGCCTTGTGCCTGCTGTTGTTAGTTGGTGACAGCTTGTTTATCAAGGTTCCTATGGGCATCTCCTAGCATCTCTAATGGAACAGGACAAAAATGAAACTCGTGATTGCGCGTGATCTTCATTTCAACTTCGTTTTTCTTGTTTTTAAATGAAAGGCTTTTTATTGTTTAAAAATTGAAAAAATTATAAATGAGGTAAAACCCTGGCCAATAGAACGCACTATAACATATAGTTATCAGATGTATAATAAAAAGGTTATGCGACAAAAAGTTCATTTAGGAACTGAAGAGTACTTGAAATTACAGGCTCACATCTTCCCCAGTATTTCAGGCTTGTAACTTAATATGAAAAACAAGTTAACTTTGTATCTTTCTTGATTGCTCCCCCCATCATTCCTCAATCTTCCCATCCAAGCTGCTGCCCCATTGAAGTCCATGCCAACCGCTCTGTCCACCCCTCCATCCTCCAGCACCCCGGTCGCCATTGCAAGTTCACCCTATCACCATGCCGCAGTCATGGTCTTGCGCTCCAACCCAAGGAACTTTATCCTTCTGGGGACTTTGCCAAGGTCTGACTTACTCAGAGGCGATAGGGGAGTCTTCCATAAGTCAGCCTCACCCCCACCCCAGCCAGCCTCTCCCACCCAGGTGCACCCCCTGCACTGTCACCATCGAGAGACTGCTCCTCTCTGTCAACCCCGACTCCAGCCCCCTGCCCCCAGGCAGACACCCCCTCCATTCCCACCCCTCCAATGAGTTATGTCCCATGACCACCTCCCACGCAAAGTGACTGAAGAATGCACATGGGTCTCCTTAAACAATTTATTGATTTTTTCAATGCTGTGTCCCAAGTCACAAGACACGTCCAGGCTGCCCGGGCTTTGAGCAGGCCTGGGGACCCAGGTGGGTCATGTTGGGAAGTTACTCCTGGTGCGTGAGCACCTGGCAGATGGTCGTATTCCAGAAGAAGGCACGAAGCTGCAAATTATTGTGGATGGCCATGTCCAATGACTCCGGAGTAATTCGGCTCTGACCGCGGTTCCGGGCCTCCCTGCCTGCCAGCTCCAGGACCTTGGCGGTGATATATTCGATGATAGCCATGAGGAAGATCGGAGCGGAAGAGCTGAGGTGCTGGGTGTAGTGGCCGTCCCTCAGGAGGGACTCCATGTCCCTCGCAGTAAAGGACAGGCCATAGATGCTGGTGCGGGAGCGGCTCCGCCTCTGGCGATGACCCGATGACCCAACCCGGTGTCTTTGCCCCCGCATGCTGGGCGTTGGGTGCGCTTTCTCCGACCGGCCTAGCTCTGCAGTGCTGCGCGGTGCGGTTCAGTGCGGTTCGGTGCGATTTAGTGGGTGAGGGAAGGTGGGAAGCGGTAGGGTGAAGCGAGATGAAGGAAGGTACAATGCGCCAGCTGGTCCCAACTTGTGCAGATAGAGGTTCGTCAGGTCCCTATTCCGTAGCCTAGCGACCGCGGACCGGCCGCTCATTGGCTGGACGCCTTCTGTCTCGAGTGTTCATTGTGTGAGGTCCCTGCTTTCCCATTGGCCCCCAGCGGGCCTGGGACTACAAAAAAAAATGGCGCCTGAAGCAGCCTGCTCACCCTGCTCACTGGAACCTCTCTTTGAGGGAACTCTCACTTTCCACTGGACCTGAACGTTGTAGGGAAAAACAAATGTGTCCGATCCAGTGGCACTGAGTATATATATATATACTCGTGGTGTTGGACGGTCATCACAACTCTCTAGTTCCAAACCCTTGGCACCACTGCAAAAAGAAACCCCTGTACCCATTGGGCAGTCACTGATTCCTTCTGTAACCCCCACATCCCCTCCCCTGCCCCACCCCTCGGCCCCAGGCAACCACTAGCCTGCTTCCTGTCCATAGAGGTTTGCCTATTGGGGAGGCTTCTTAGAGATGGAATCCTACAACAAATAGGTGACCTTTTGTGCTTGGCTGCTTTCACTTAGCATAATGTTTTCGTTAGGGTTCATCCATGTGGTAGCATGAATCAGCACTTCATTCCTTTTCATGGCTGATTAATAATCCATTGTATGAATAGAGCACATGTTGTGCATCCACTTGTTCATCAGTTGATGGACATTTAGGTACTTTCCACATTTTGGCTATTGTGAATAGTGCTGCAGTGAAAATTCTGGTACAGGGTTCCGTTTGAACGCCTGTTTGCAGCTCTTTGGGGTATATATCTAGGAGTGGAATTGCAAGGTCATATGACAATTCTGTGTTCAGCTTACTGAGTAAATGCCCAACTGATTTCCACAGTGGCCCACCACATTTTGCATTCCCAACAACAGTGTATGAGGGCCCAATTTCCCCACATTCTCCCCAAAACTTATTTTCTTTTTGTTTTGTTTTGCTTATGATAGCCATCCCAGTAGGAGGGAAATGGTATCTCATGGTGGTTTTGATTTGCATTTCCCTAATGGCTAATGATATTGAGCATCTTTTCATGTGCTTCTTGGCCATTTGTACATCTGCTTTGGAGGAATGTCTATTCAGGTCCTTTGCCAATTTTTTTTTTAACTGGGTTGGTTGTCTTCCTTTTGCTGAGTTGTAAGTGATCTTTATGCATTCTGGAAAATAGATTGATATCAGATATATGTTTTGCAAATCTTTCTGCCATCCTGTGAGTTGTCCTTTCACTTTCTAGCTATTGGCCTTTGATGGACAAAGTTGTTTTCTTTTAATTTGAATGGCATACAGTTTATCTTTTCCTTTGTCTTTTGTGGCTGTGCTTTTGCTCTCATATTTTGTAACTGTTGCCTAATTCCAACGTCATGGGGATTTACATCTATCTTTTGTTCCAAGAGTTTTATAGTTTCAGCCCTTACATTTAGGTCTTTGATATATGTTAGAGTCAATATTTGTACATGGTGAGAGATTGGGGTCCATATTCATTCTTATATCTCTGGATATCCAGTTGTCCCAGCACCATTTGTTGAAGAGATTGTTCATTCATCCATTGAATGGTGTCGGCACCCTTATTGAAAATCAGCTATTGATAGATATAGGGGCTAATTTCTGACTCTAAAGTCTAAAACATTGTCCTGTATGTCCTGTATGTAGTATTATGATGCTACTACTACACTTTTTAGGATTGCCTTAGCATTGTAATAAGTTGTGAAATTTGGAAGTGTGACTACTCCAACTTTGTTGTTTTTCGAGGTTGTTTGGCTGTCTGCATCCCTTGCATTTCCATGTAAATTTTAGGATCAGCTTGTCAATTCTTACAAAGAGGCCAGCTTGGATTGTAACAGGCATAACATTGACTCTGTATATTGCCTTTCTTAATGGTATTAAATGTTCAATCCACTCATGGGATGCCTTTCCATTTATTTAGGTCTTCTTTAATTTCCTTCCGCAATGTTTTACAGTTTTCAGAGTACAAGTCTTGCACATTTTTGTTAAATTTATTCCTCAGTATTTTATTGTTTTTTGATGATACTGTAAAAGGAATTAGTTTAACCTCATATTTGGACTGTCATTGCTCATGTATAGAAATACAACTGAATTTCTGGTCAAGATGGAAGAGTAGATAAACACTGTGCTTTATCTACTGTGGTCCTCTCACAACCACATCAAAAGTACAATGTACAGAACAACCATCACTGAAAATCACCTGAAGTCTAGCTGGATCGAAGCCTTATAACTAAGGACATACAGAAGATGCCACCTTGAGATCGGTAGGAGAGACAGAGATACAGAATGGGTTAAACCCACACCCGAGTGTGACCATTAAAATCGGGAATGACATCTTGGCTGCAGAGGTCCCTCTGGAGGAGCGAGGGGTCACAGCGCCCCATGAAGCTCTCCTGTTTAGAGTTTCAGTGCCACGGAGAGAAGTCCCCATAATTTCTGCTGTGAAAACCAGCGGAGATTGTGGCTAAGTGAGAAGAAGGTGGCTGCAGTCCCAGGCATTCCTCTTAAAGGATCCATGCATGGACTTACTTGCTGATGGACTCACTCACTCTGAGCTCCAGTGTTGGGCAGCAGCTCAAAAGGTGCCAGGAACATACTGGGAGAAACTGAGTAGTCTGTCTTCAGGGCAAGGGCTGGAGGGGCAGCTTTCTCCCAGACAGAGGAGCTGGCAGAAGCCATTGTTACTTTTGTTGAGCCCTCCCGCTTTTCGGCATGCAGATGCAGCTGGCTGCCATATCTGAGTCTCCATTAAGCTGGCTACCACCGTTCATTCACCCCACCCTGGAGATTCTGAGACACCATCACCCAACTTTTGAGTACATCCAATCAGCTTTTCCATACAAACTGCCTGCCTTAGCTCATGCTGTACACTTTCCTAAAAATTTCACAAAGGTTCACAAAACCCAAACAAGCAGCATCTGGCTTTGGCATGTCCTATATACGTTGGACTTAGCAGCTCCAAACTCAGCAGTAGTGAAAGCCAGCCTTGGTTCATGGCTTGGCCTCTCAAGGCACCTCCAAACACAGTATAAGCATTGGACAACTGTGAATTGCTTTGTGGCTCATGCCAGGTGGCTCCAGGCAGGGCACAAACTGTGGCTGAGTTCAGCCAGTAGTGGGTCCCCTGCCAGGAAGTGTCGGGGCTGGCATGCCTGCCTCCCAACTTTGGACCAAGCCAGAGCATTACCCAGTCATCTCTAAGGATGATGCACTCAAAGCGCCAGAACCCTGCTAAAATGAATCCTGCTCTATAGGGTCAGCCCCTGCACCACAACTCCTCCACTGTAGTCATGGCCAGTCCTAACAACCAATGAGGCTGAGGGTTAATCCTTCCCACTGATGTGGAAACAGCAACCAAGTCTCAATTACAACAGGAGGACAAATAACCCACACAAAAGATACACCTGGAACACTCAGTTCCAGTGATCAGGGAGACTGTGCAACTGGGCGCCACAGGACACCTACTACATAAAGCCACATCTACTGAGAATGGGAGGCATAGCAGCCCTACCTAGTACATAGAAACAAACACAGGGAGGCAGCCAAAATGAGGAAACAAAGAAACATGTCCCAAATAAAAGAACAGGACAAAGCTCCAGAAAAAGATCTAAACAAAATAGAGACAAGCAATCTACCATGTGCAGAGTTCCAAAGTCTATAAGGATACACAATGATCTCAGGGAGAATTTTAACAAAGAGATAGGAAACATAAAAATGGATATAGAAAACATAGAAAACAACCAGTCAGAAATGAAGAATACAATAACTGAAATGAAGAGTACATTAGAGGGAATCAACAGATTAGATAATGCAGAGGATCAAATCAGCAATTCAGAAGATAAGGCAGCAGAGGGTACCCAATCAAACAGCAAAAAGAAAAAAAATACAGAAAAGAGAGGGTGGTTTCAGGGCCTCTGGGAAAACATCAAGCATATCAACATTTGAATCATAAGGGTACCAGAAGGAGCAGAGAGAGAGAGGGAGAGAGAGAGAGAGAGAGAGAGAGAGAGAGAGAGAGAGAGAGAGAGCGAGCGCACAAGGAACTGAGAACCTATTTGAAGAAATAATGGCAGAAAACTTCCCTAACCTGGTGAAGGAAATAGACAAACAAACCCAGGAAGCACAGAGAGTCCCAAGCAAGATAAACCCTAAGAGGTGAACACCAAGACACATTATAATTAAAATGCCAAAGGTTCAAGACAAAGAGGAAATCCTAAAAGCAGCAAGAGAAAGACTACTAGTTACTGACAAGGGAGTTCCCATAAGACTCTCAGCTGATTTATCAACAGAAACTTTGCAGGGCAGAAGCGATTGGCAGGAAATATTCAAAGTGATGGAAATTAGGACCTACAACCAACATTACTCTACCCAGGAAAGCTATCATTTAGAATCAAAGGACAGATAAAGAGCTTCCCAGACAAGAAAAAGCTAAAGAAATTAATCACCACCAAACCAGTATTATAAGGAAACTTAGAGGGACTTCTTTACAATGAAAAAATAAAATAATAAAAAATATGAATAAAATGGCACTAACTACATACCTCTCAAGAATTACTTTCACTGTAAATGGATTAAAAGATCCAATCAAGAGACATAGGGTGGCTGAATGGAAAAGAAAACCAGACCCATACATGTGTGGCCTATAAGAGACTCACTTCAGATCAAAAGGCACACACAGACTGAAAGTAAAGCAATGGAAAAAGATATTTCATGAAAGTGGAAATTAAAAAAAACCCCACAAATGAAAAGCTGGAGTAGCAATACTTATACCAGACAAAATAGACTTTAAAACAAAAGCCATAACAAAAGACGAAGAAGGACCCTGTAATCCCACTTCTGGGTATTTATCTGGAGAAACCCAAATGCTACTTCAAGGGGACATGTGCATCCATGTGTTCATTGCAGCATTATTTACAATGACCCAGATATGAAGGCAACCTGGGTGTCCCTGAATGGATGAGTGAGGAGGTGGCACATACATACAATGGAATATTACTCAGCCATAAAAAAGAATGAAATCTTGCCATCTGCAATGCCATGGGTGGACCTAGAGGGTATTGTTCTGAGTGTGGTAAGTTAGACCAAGACAAATGTCATATGATTTCACTTATAAGTGGAACCTAAACAACAAAATAAACAAACAAATGAAAGAAACAAACTCATCAATACAGAGAATATTTTGATGGTTGCCAGATAGGAGGGGACTGGGGATAGGTGAAAAGGGGAAGGGATTAACAAGTACAAATAAGTTGTTACAGCAGTCATGGAGATGTAGGGTATAGCATAAGGAATATAGTCGGTAACATTGTGATAACTATGGTGTCAAATGGGCACTAGATTTGTTGGGGTGATAGGTGGGAGGGTGGTTGGAGGACAGGGTGAAAACGGTGAAGGGATTAAGAAATACAAATTGGTAGTTACAAAACAGTCATGGGGATGTAAAGTAAAGCATAAGGAATATAGTCAATAATATGGTAATAAGTATGTATGGTGCCAGGTGGGTAACTAGACTACTCAGGGATGTCAGTTCTTTCTTTCTTTNCCCCCCCCACCTTTCCCAAGCATTTGTTGCTCTTCTGGGGACATGAAGGTGTATGATTATTTGCAAGAGGAAGGTGTATGATGTTGGAGAACCGGTAAAACAAGAAAAGAATGTCAAGAATAAATGGCCTGTGAGGTCTTCTGAGAGAGATAACAAGCACCTCTTTTTTCTAAGGGCCTAAGTATTGTTTGGCTTTTGTGAATGTTTCAGAGGCAGGTCTCTTCCTGTTGATACTGAAAATATCCCAGAGCCCAAGTTATAGAAAACTATTTCAGAGAAATGAATGGGTTCCAGACCAAATACTTCCCTGGAGAACAGAAAGATGGAGTGTTCACCAGCAGAGCAAAGATCTTCAACAGTTACCTTACTGTAGTCCAGATGTCTTGTCAGTGGGGGACACATTGGCACACTTTATCTGATTTGGAGGATTCCATGCCTATATTAACAAAATTCGCTACAAATCTATCTTCGCAGGCGGTTTATGTAGCCGCAGCTCTCCACAGTCCTTCCCTCTGCTGCCCTCCAGAGGACTCTCGGGGATATTACATAAAGTGACACTGGTGAACATCTACCTTGGCCTAAGAGTCAGGAAAACGTGTTCTTTCCTTACAGCACAGATAGGGAAATTGTGCTGAATGAAAGGCAGATACTTGAGAACGGGAACAAGCAAGTGGCAAAGCCAAGTCCACTCTTTTGATAATATAGGTATTTGGTGTCCGCAGCATCACTAGAATGGATGAGACCATTGTCTTCCTCACTGGTTTGCAGTTTCTCCTGAAGCAAGCCCTTGGCCCATGATTTAGTGTTGCAAACTTAGAGTCCCTGTGAATTAGTTGAGTCAATAGTTTAAGTGGCAAATTTAATGCTACTCCCTTTTCCTGTTTTGTTTCATTTTTGAGGATTGTATTTTTGTTGTTGTTGAAAGTTTCATAAGGTTCTTGTTCAAACTTTAGAAAACATGATCATACCCAAAGCCATACCAAAGGGTCCAGAGCCAACCTCAGGATTATTATTCTCTTTGAATAGAAGAGAAACCGCAGACACAGAGAGGTTTAGTAATTGAGGGAGGAAGGAAGGTGGAGGTCAGTGCTTGAGGCCTAGTACCAAGTAGCAGATGTGAGGAGGAGGCATCAGGGTGTAGTAAATAAGAGATGAAGTGTAGAGGTAGGTCAGGAGGTAGAGAGCACAAAGGATGCGGTTTACCAGTTCAGGGCAGAGGACCTGAGGACATGTTGG
>NW_017732088.1:652196-653465 GCF_001890085.2 Hipposideros armiger
GACACCCCCTCCACTCCCACCCCTCCAACGAGTTATGTCCCATGACCACCTCCCACGCAAAGTGACTGAAGAATGCACATGGGTCTCCTTAAACAATTTATTGATTTTTTTCAGTGCCGTGTCCCAAGTCACAAGACACGTCCAGGCTGCCCGGGCTTTGAGCAGGCCTGGGGACCCAGGTGGGTCATGTTGGGAAGTTACTCCTGGTGCGTGGCCACCTGGGAGCTGGTCGTGTTCCCGAAGAAGGCACGAAATCGCGAATTACTCTCGATGGCCATGTCCAATAACTCCGGAGTAATTTGGCTCTGGCCGCGGTTCCTGGCCTCCCTGCCTGCCAGCTCCAGGACCTTGGCGGTGATATATTCGGTGATAGCCGCGACTAAGGTCGGAGTGGAGGAGCTGAGGTACCGGGCATAATGGCTGTCCCTCAGGAGGGACTCCATTTTGCTCACAGAAAAGGACATGCCATAGATGCTGGTGCGGGAGCGGCTCCGACTCTGGCGATGACCCGATGACCCAACCCGGTGTCTTTGCCCCCGCATGCTGGGCGTTGGGTGCGCTTTCTCCGACCGGCCTAGCTCTGCAGTGCTGCGCGGTGCGGTTCGGTGCGATTTAGTGGGTGAGGGAAGGTGGGAAGCAGTAGGGTGAAGCGAGATGAAGGAAGGTACAATGTGCCAGCTGGTCCCAACTTGTGCAGATAGAGGTTCTGCAGGTCCCTACTCCGTAGCTTAGCAACCGCGGACCGGCCGCTCATTGGCTGGACGCCCTCTGTCTCGAGTGTTCATTGTGTGAGGTCCCTGCTTTCCCATTGGCCCCCAGCGGGCCTGGGACTACAAAAACAATGGCGCATGCAGCAGCCTGCTCACACTGCTTACTGGAACCTCTCTTTGAAGGCACTCACTTTCCACTGGACCTGAACGTTGTAGGGAAAAACAAATGTGTCCGATCCAGTGGCACTGAGTATATATACACTCGTGGTGTTGGACGGCCATCACAACTCTCTTGTTCCAAACCCTTGGCACCACTGCAAAAAGAAACCCCTGTACCCATTGGGCAGTCACTGATTCCTTCTGTAACCCCCACATCCCCTCCCCTGCCCCACCCCTCGGCCCCAGGCAACCACTAGCCTGCTTCCTGTCCATAGAGGTTTGCCTATTGGGGAGGCTTCTTAGAGATGGAATCCTACAACAAATAGGTGACCTTTTGTGCTTGGCTGCTTTCACTTAGCATAATGTTTTCGTTAGGGTTCATCCATGTGGTAGCATGAAT
>NW_017732088.1:660230-665747 GCF_001890085.2 Hipposideros armiger
CATGCGTGAAGGAATCTGGAGCATGATGAAAGGCCAAGGTATTTGGGGGAACCTGCGATTAGTTTATCATGGCTGGAGAGTAGGTGCCTGTGGCAGGGTGGTGGTTGGTGTGACCGGAGAACAGGCAGGCAGCAGCCATGACACGGAGGTTCTGGTCTGCCATGCTCAGGTTTTGGAATGCCTTGTAGGCTACAGTGAGCCCACCGTGGTCATTAAGCTTGGGGGTGACATGACCTGATTTGTTTCCAGAAAGATCATTCTGGCAGCTGTGTAGAGAACAGAATAGAGAAGACTGAGATTGGGGTTAGAAAGCAGCTGCAGTATTCCATTCAATAAATGATAGGTATCTCAAGTAAGAAAATGGCATTGGTAGATAACAGCAGAGGACAGATTCATTTAAAAAAATTTAGGTACTAAAATGGCACATAGTAGGTGCTTGATACATCTTTTTGACTCTGTTGAACCTAGCTGGAGACTTGATGATTCATTTTTTTCCCCACAACAAACCTTTACTGAGTGCCTACTATATGCCTGGGACTATGGTACATGGAGGTAATACCAATGAGTAGTACAGATCATGTTTCTGCATGTCGTCTGGTGGAAGATACAGACAAGGGACCTGACAATTCCAACAGTATACTGTAATAAGGGCTATGAGAGTGGAGGCTGAAGTTGCTATAGGAATGCATAGGAGGAATAACTTACCCCACATAGACTTGTGGGGTTTGGGACATATTTCTGGAGAAAATGGTATCCAAGCTGAAACTTGAAGGATGAGTAGAAGTTAGCCAAGTGAAAAAAGGAGGGCATTAGGGGAGGGAGAGGAAAGTCTTTGGCATGACTCTCCGAGTGCAAGGTGAGGCAACTATGGACTTTGGAGGCGTTACTGGAGATGACGGCTGAAGGAGGGGGTCCAGGTTTTGGTGGGAAGATACGTTCAGTTCGCAGTAGGTGAGATTTGAGATGCCTGTGGGATATCCATATACAGGTGAAGGATAAATGGCTTGGGAGTACAAGAGTGAGATCAGGGCTGGAGATACAGATTTGAGAGTCATCAGGATAGTTCTTGAGGTCGTGGACGTAGTGTGATCATCCAGGGAGAGCATATAGAGAGAACACAGAAGGGGACCAAAGACAACTTCTTTTAAGGGGCAGGCAAACGAAGAAAAAACACTTGGTTGGAGACTGGAGAAGTGTCTGCACAGAAAGAGAGGACTGTGAGAGAATCAAACCAGAAGGAGAAGGGAGAGAGGGGTCAGAAGGAAGATGGAAGAACAGAGCAAGAAGTGGCAAACTCGGGAACAGCTGCTGAGTTCCAGCATGATAAGCATTAAAACACGCACACTGAATTGGGCAATGAGAGTGTTGCTGGGGGCCCTGACAAGAGCAATTTCAGTGGAGGGGTTGCAGGCAGCACCAGATCAGCCTTGTACTAGGAGCTAATGGAGAATTCTGAGATGTATCCTCCCAATACCTGGCAGCATGCTAAATGTGCGTATTTGATGGAATTGGTGAGTACATCACTCTCAAGCAAAGTTTTCTGCAGGCCTATTGGATTCTCAGATGGAAAACACATCTCAGTGTGAGAAGGGTACGTCTGGGGGCAGCAAATTATCCTCCTTTTCTTTCATCTGAGCATGTCTTGATTCCCCCTGCGTCCTTGAAGGATATTTTCACTTTGTAGAGGATTGTGGTTCTTTTTCTTTTGCCACTTGAGAAGTGTCGGGCTCCCCCCTTGTGACCCCCATGGTTTCTGATGAGAAAAGCACTGCCATTCTCCTTGTTTTTCCCATACGTATAAGGTGTTTTTCTCTTGCTGCTTTCAAGGTTTTTCTCTAGGTCTTTAGTTTTCAGGAGTTTGACTGTGACACATGTTTCAATGGATTTCTTCAGGCTTATTCTGTTTGGGTTTCACTCAGTTCTTAAATCTGTAGTTTTATGTCTTTTGCCAATCTTGGAAAAATTTCAGCCATTATTTCTTTGAATAGTCTTTCAGCCTACCCCTTCTCTTCTCTCATATGCCAAGGAGACAAATGTTGGCTCTTTTGTTACATTCCCACAGGTCCCCGAGGCTCCATTCATTTTTCCCGCCAGTCATTTGGGTTCAGGCACATGTTCTGATGAGCTCTCTATGGTTTGTGGCTGACTGTCAGTCCTACTTTGGAAGACTTTGCAGTGCTATTGGGTTTGGTTAAGCACGATCAGTAGTTTGGGAGCTGACAAGGTCTAGTTCAGTTCTCAAAGTTTGTGCTGTGTTGTATAGGAACACATCCATGAATGCACAGCTTGGTGCTGAGCCCCGAAGTTCATACACAGCTTTCTGGCTTTACGTTCCCGACCTCCTCCCTCTCTGCAGTCTCCCCAGTACTTCTGGGTTCCCTGAGCTTCCCTTTTTCAATCTTCTAGGTGGAAAGCTGTGACTTTAGTTAACCCTCATCTGCCACACGCTTCCTGTGCCTCTTCACCTTCTTCTGGTGCCATACAGCGAGAAAATCAAGAGGGGAAACAAGTCACGTGTGTGTGTCTCCACCCTCTTGGGACCACAGCGCCTATAATCAGAGGAAGTTTACCTTCCATCAGACTGTTAGGCACCTCAAGGCCTCTGCAGCTGCCACTGTCACTGCTGTCTCTGTCACCACCACTGCTGCCACAGGACTGCCTGGGGACCTGAACATAAGAGGACCCACAAAAGAAAGGAACACTGGGGATTGCCTTCATGCTCTGAATCACCATTGCCCTTTCCCTCTCCTCAAGTCAGAGCTAGAGCTGTGTCCATAGCACTGCCCACTTCCAACTTTTGGGCTATGCTGAGCCGAGGATATGGGTGGAAAAACGTGGTGAATTCATTGCTGTTTTAGTGGTACTTCAGGCTGTGGTCTTCTTCCCCAATCTGCCTGCTTCTGTTTGCTTTTCAGTCCTCAAATAGCTGTTCTGTGACTGCGTCCACATTCTAAAACTGCATTCAGTGGACCGTTCTTGCTCCATCTTACCCTGAGCCAGAATCACTCTGTAGAGTTTACATTTTACTTTCATATTTAAATGGAACCAACTTGTTCCCTTGGAAGTGATTTCCTTTTTTGTGCCTAGGCTCCTGGAGAATTCGTTCTTAAAGTGCCATAACACAACTAGAATATATCTCAGTATTGATTGTCCTGTATCGATCTTTCCTGGAACTCTCTCATACTGTATCTGTGGATATTTTTCTGTTCAACTGATTAGGCTGTTTACTCAAGGCATGTAAATTATCTTAATGCTGGCTCAACAGTAGTGTGATCATCTAAAGTCCTTCCTCTGTGCTCTTATTTCAGTTTGTAAGCATCTCTCATTCTCTGTCATGCCCTTCATAGTTTATTTCTTTGATCTGCTATGTGGTTCTTTGCATTCTCTTCTGTATCATTTGTTTCCTTGTATATTGCTCTCTTATCTCCTCTCCTCTCCTCCCCTTCCCCCCTCCTTTTTTTATCTCCCTATCTCTCTTGGTAGATAGTTATTATAGTTGCTAAACCAATTATTATATTTATTTCAGTTATGAGAAGCACTATCTAGACTTTCTATTTGCTCTAACATGTGAGTGAATTCTTTGCGCCCTTCACACCTTGCTATCTCCTAGCTGTAGTTTAGGGACCAGATATTAATTTCAATTTACTTTTTCTTCTAATAGCTTGCTAAATATCATCTGCTACACTCCACCCCTGCAAGGGTGTGGCTGAGGTAAGAGTTCACTATTATTATTGGTCATCATTATATGCTGCGAACATCTTATTTAATAATCACAGATTTGCTAGAACATCCTGTGAGGCAGGTATTTTCCTTACTGTACCTATATGAGAAAACATAAGCTATGTGAGGTCAAACAAAATTACAGAGCGGCAGAGCCTTTACATGCTGCCTCATCCAAGGCCTCCATTTTTAACTGAAGAAGAAAAAACTGAAGATCAAACTGTAGTTACAAATAGCAGAGGAACACGCCTCAAGTCATTTCGTGAGTCAGTGTCATAACTGGGCCTAGAAATCAGCAACGGGGTCTTCCTCTCAGTGGTCCTCACACTTTGGCAGGCATCAGCATCCCCTGGAGGGCTGGCTTAAACAGAGACTGCTGGGTTCCACCCCCAGAACTTCTGGTTTAGGAAGTCTGGGCTGGCCACTGAGAACTGTCATTCCTTACATGTTCTCAAAGGATGCTGCTGATCTGAGGATGCTGCTTTGGCAACCACAACACACCATAGTTCATACGCCTTTTTCCTACTCATCATACATTGCACAGGTTGTGGTTCCCAAAGCACTTGGACAGAAATCGGAACAGTGACGAAAGCTAAAGAAAAATATACAGCAAGCAGCGAGAAGGTAGGATGACCAACAGTCCTGCTTTGTGTGAGACTTTCCCAGTTTGAAAACTCCATTCTGCAGCCCAGGAAAGCCCTCAGTCCCAGGCAAACTTGGGTGCTTGGTGACTCTAGATGAAGGTGAACAAAATTCAGTGCCAGTAAACTGCCAAATACAGAAGGACATGCAGAGAATGTGGGAATTTCTGCTGAGTTTGTTTGAAAAGGACTCATCTAATCAATTAGTTCTTATTCTAACAAATTCGTATTGTGAAATGACTATATTGGGTGTTAGGAAACACGGTTAGGTGCTGTGCTCCTGGCCCTATGGATCCCATGCCACCATATCAAAAGGAAAAAGTTACTCCATTGTGAGTTTCGTAGACATAGGCCCGCACTTACATTATCACGGACATCAGAAAGAGCTGTAGAAAGGAAACATCTCGCATAGAAAGCTTTCAATGCACCATGATCAGCACACAGATAATTATGTTCCCGATATCTGCCTCTGAAGGGAGTGCATTGTAGGGAAGATTTGATTAAAAATTTAGGAAGGTGAAGAGGAAATAATGAATAAAGGTCGCAGAGGAGACAGAAGATAAAGGGAGTCCTTCCTCCCTAAGGGGAAAGACTGATCTGTGTCCTTATCTCCAGGGTCATGAATATGTCCTTTGCTTGTTATGTATCAATGCTGACCTCAATTATAGTGTAATTTTCAAGGTTAATTTAGGCAAAAGTTCACAAAATGTAAATGTCCTGATGAGATTAATGGTGACATATCTTAGGAGCACATAATAGGAGAGGTCGAAGATTGCATATTACAATGCTGTTGCTTCTGTTCTGATTGCTAAAGAGTATACTCTTTAAGACCCAAACTTAATTTCCAATCCTTTGACCTAAGAGGAACCCATATTTTGTGGAAGTCCCCTAAAGATGCCTATATAGTACAAATAAAATGCAGAAACCTTTTGAGAACATACTGTGGAACACTGGATGGGTCAATAACACAATGTATAGACTACTAAACATGAACTAAGAACTTGAAAGCCTCACATTAAGTTCTATTCTGTCAAAATACTGGCTTTTCTTTCCTTTGTGACTCCTACCCTCACTATTAATGCTTGTTTTCCCCTCACACATCCTAGCCTGGATTCTGTCTCATCTTTCTACAGTGGTCAGTGCAGTTACTGTACAG
>NW_017732088.1:671987-673359 GCF_001890085.2 Hipposideros armiger
TGTTCAATCTTAGTTTTGGGTTGGCGCAGCCCACCATCCCATGCGGGAGTCCAACAAGCAACCTTGTTGTTAGGAGCATGTGCTGTCACCAGCTGAGCCATCCTGCCATCTGTTGGTAGCTCAGTGGCAGCTCACCTTAGGCACAGCATCACAGGCCCATGTGAGAATTGAACCGGCGGCCCTGTTGCTCAGAGCTTGTGCTCTTAACCAACTGAGCCACTCGGCTGGCCCCAGGGGTATCAGTTCTTAAAGTATATAAATGTCTAACTACTATGCTGTACACCTGAAAGTAACGTAAAATAATATTGAATGTCAACTGTAATTGAAAAGTAAAAAAGAGTTGAAAAGGCGAAGGAGAATAAGAGGTTCAAATTTCCAGGTATAAAACAAGTCATGGGGATATAACGTACAGCACGGGGAATATAGTCAATAATATTGTGATAGTGTGGTACGGTGTCAGATGGTTACTGGACTTACCATGGTGATCACTTCTTTAGGTATAAATGTCGACTGATTATGATGTATACCTGAAACTAATATAGTATTGTATGTTAGCCATATTTTAATAAAAATCTTAAACTAATAATAAAAAATACAAGCACACACACAAAAGAATACAACTAATTGTTGCACATTGATCTGGGATCCTGAAATATTGCTGAGCTCATTTATTGCATATTCAGATAGGTTCTTGTGTTTTTTGGTGTATTCTTTAGTGATTACAGAGGGTACCAAAAAATATACACACATTTTAAGAAAGGAAACCTGTATTAAAATTGTGATACTCAATATATAGCAATAACACAAGATGAATACAAGTCACATTTGACTTCTGCAATTACAAGAGGTGCTCAAAGTGGTTACCATCAGCATCCAGACATATTTTTGGTGCCCCTGATACATATAAAACATATGAATAGAGTTAGTTTTACTTGTTCCTTTCCAATCAGGATGACTTTTATTTATTTGCCCTGACTAGAACTTTAAGTACAATGTTGCATAGAAGTGTGATGCTAGGGTGCGAGCACCCAGTGTTTCACCATTATGAATGATGTTATCTGTTGGTTTTTATAGATGCTGTTTATCAGGCTGAGAAAGCTTCCTTCTACTCCTATTTGGTTGAATTTATTTTCATGAAAGGGTGTTGGCTTTTATCAAATGCTTCCCTTCCCCCTGACATCTATGCGATGAGCATGAGTTCCCCACCCCCTGCATTCTATTCATATGGTGTATTACATTGATTTTCATGTTAAACCCACCTCATATTCACCAGGCAAGCTGCTTGAGTATGTGTGTGTGTGTGTGTGTGTGTGTGTGTGTGTGTGTGTACGCACATGCACATGCGTGAAGGAATCTGGAGCATGATGAAAGG
>NW_017732088.1:679559-692687 GCF_001890085.2 Hipposideros armiger
ACACACACACACAGAGATATATATGGAAGCCATTAAAAATAAGAGAAGCAAGGTATTATAGTTAACTGAGTGAAATCTTGGCAATTAACATGTAAAATATTTTGGGAGGGGGACGCAGAAAGAGATCACCAGACATGAAGGAAAACAGATAGTATCCTAAATTCCATCAAAAGCCAAAATAGAAGTTTGGATAGTAATCTCTAGTTCTGTGGAGTCAGGTCGTTTATCATGATGAGTTAGTTCCCTGAATAGTCTGGCAGACTAACCCTCTGCAAGCTCTCTTGTGGTGTGTATGTGTTTGTGTGTGTGTATTATTATATGTATCCTTACAAGTCTCTAAACACTTTCTGCAATTTTCCCTTAGAGAATCACCAAACTGATGGCTTTATTCCACAGGACCTATTGTGACTTCCTAGTATAGCTCCTTAAGAGATGACATGGATGGAGATAACCCTTATCACAAGATAAAACACTCTGTTCTTATTCAGTTCCCACCTTATCACTTAGGTTGTGCTATTGAGCAATTCCTACAGTACCTGTAGTTCTAGGAGACTGTAGAGAAGAATATTGGGTTTCAGCTGAGCTCTTTAATCCACAGGCCTATGGAAAGGACTGTCCCAAGGTATCGTCCAGCTCACTGGTTCTCAAAGTGTGTTCTGAAGATAATTGGAGGCGTCCTTGAGACTCTTTCAGTGGGTCTGTGGGTTTAAAACTATATTTTATAATACACTAAGATGATATTTTCCTTTTTCAATCTCATTATCTCATGAACTACACAGGGCTTTTCCAGAGGCCATGACATGTGATAATAGCATCTCTTTGATAGCTGAGGGATGTTTGCTTTTGTGTTCTTGAATTTTAAACATTCTCAGCCTTAATATCTATTATAATACAATCAATATCAATAGATATAACTCACACCTGAGAACTCTTTGGGGTCCTCAGTAACTTTTAAGAGTGTTAAGGTGTCCTGAGACCAAAAATTGTGCAAATTATTGCTTTACTAAGACTTTATTACTAGAACATATGTCTGTCTAACTGATCCAGTTGCGCCAATATCTAGTGAATATTACTGTTTCCCTGTCAATGTAGAGATTATATTTCTGAAGATGCTTCACCAAAATTATATCAAAACTTCTAAAAATCAAATGAGCCCATGTTATAACTTGGGGAAGAGAGCTACCACCCTAGATGGCTGACATAAGAGAACTCAGAGGCCTTTCTATAACAAGTTTCTCTATCAGGGAAGTGGGTGGCTTGTGTTTTGTGTGATGAGGTAAGGAGACAATTTGAAGTAGGTTTTGACACGTTATTATTCTGCTGATATGAAATTTTGGTAGCCAGGGTGCCAGGTGTGTTCATTATCCCAATGCTGTCAACTTTAAGCCTGAAGTCCCAAGAGACGAGCAGTGTTTAATATGTCATCCCTTGTTAAATAGCAGCCACAGAGTTGACGGTAGCCAGTGAAGGATTCCCTGCCATGTAGGATATGCCAGTTATCTATAAATAGGACCTGTGAATGGGCAAAATGAGAGACAAACACCATCAGAACAAGGGCAGACCAAAGGAACCCTACATCAGAAGAGGTCATTTGGAAGAAAAGCTTTATGTTGTTCCCTGGTTATATTCCATTAGGTATTTTTCTTTTGAGATTGGCCAACCATTTGGAAATTATGATGTGCATAGCCCTGTGGTGGGCTAAATGAAAGTTACAAAGGTAACAGTAGGTAATAGGCCTTGTACTTGAGGAGTTTATGCGTCTTGAATAATTGTTCTCTTATCAAAACAAATCAGATAATTGGTTTCTTTTTCTTTTCTTTCTTTAATTCTTATATACTTTCTCAAAAATTTAAACTACTCATTATGTTTTATGCTAAGCTGAAGATATTCTTCATCGAGAGGAAATACTACCAGCAAAAAAAAAAAACCACAAACAAACAAACAAACAAAAATCCTAAAGCTGGAAGAACCCTTAGGGACTATCTATTTCAATCCCCTCATCATACAAATAGTCACTGAGTGATGCCTTGATATGGGGTGGGGCCTGCTTCCAGGTCATTCAATGTAGCAGGACCAAAGCCAACACCCATGACTCTTTTCTTCCTTTGCAAGATTGTGACACCCATATTAAATAAGTACCCATTCGTCCCTGCTTCCATATAAGAAACTTAGTTGACATCCTTAGAGTTTGGCACCCACCCTGCCAGGCTTTAGCTTGACCCAAAACTCATTCTCAGGTCTCCTCAGCTCTATTGTTAGAATTCGGTGTGCTGTATACCAACGATGGACAACATCATAAGGTACAGTATTGAGGACAGCCCGGTCATACTTGTTGTACCTAAGATGAAATTATAGAAAGAAAGATCTCTTCATACACATGTTAAAGAAAGGCATTTGTTGTTTATTGAGCAATTTTATATGAGGCTTTGCCTATATTCAGTACTTGACCCAGAGATGAGGTGACAACTCAGTATTCTCTCAGAACTATAGGAATGTAGAGAAGAGCTCCACTGCCTTGACTATACTTTGTTTTTCTTTGGAGAAAATGGGGGTAGGGGATAGAAGTGTGTTCTAGCTGGTTTCTTTAATCTTTGGATATCATGTTTTATTTAAAGCACATTCCCTTTCAAATTCCACAGAAGCATGAGAGGTCCAAGGTTTCTCCTCAGCAAGCTGAGGTGCACAAGGGAGGTTGCACTAACAAAGTTTTGATTTTAACAGGATTACTTATTACTTCTCAGGTGTTTCCTCTTGGGGGAGAAATCCCAGCTATAGTCAAGTGGACATGTTACCCACGGATCTTCTCTCACTCATTCCTCATTCATTCAACCGTAACATTTACCATATTTTGCCATGTATAATGTGTACTTTTTTTGCCCAAATTTGTGAGGGAAAATAAGGATGTGCATTATACATGCATGGTACTAATTCCAAAGCTATATAAATATTTTAATTCTTTTGCTTATGAGTTAAAAATGTAACTCTAGAAATCAGTAACAATTTCTGTATGCAAGATTATACCCTGGAATACTATAATCGGTTTTGTTGAACTTACGACGAACTTACAGTGACAAAGAGTTCTTGGCCTTCTATGATGCATAAATATCGTAAATTTGTTACTGGTACATAAAATTTCTTGTACCTTTTACCTATTATTGTGCTTTGTAATTTTTTTCCCCTGAAAGTTTGGGCCAAAAATGTGGGTGTGCATTAAACACAGGAGTGCATGATACACGGCAAAATATGGTACATGAACACCTGCTATATATTAGGTGGTGCATCAGGCATTAAAGATACGGTGATGAATATAGCAGATGTGATCCAAGCCTTTGAGGAGTTACTAGTCCCTTTCTCTATTGAGAAAGATAGATGATGAACAAGAAATAATACATAACTAGTTGTAGATGCTATGAGGAAATATAGTGTTACGTGATAAAAAGTGACTGGGAAGTCTATTTCAGATGGAATGTTGGACATTTTTGAAGAAGTACATCTGAGCCTGTACCTGTATGATAAGAAACCAGCAATGTGACAAGTTGAGGGAAGAATGTTCCAGGCAGAGGGAACAGAAAGTACAAAGTCTTGGGGGTAGAAAGAAGTTTTACTGTGTTTGCAGATCAGCAAGTTGGTCTTGTGGTTGGAGCTGAGTAAGCAAGAGGAATAATGGTAAGAAATGATGTGGAGGAGGTAGTCATGGGTCAGATCTCGTATAGCCTTGTAGGCCATTGTAAGGACTTTGGATTTTATTCCGAGTTCTATGGAAAGCCACTGAGAAGCCTTTGTTAAGATATTGGACTTTTTTTTTTAACCTAAGGCAAATTAACTTTTACTGAAGCACAGAATATTTACAAGTACACAAATCATAAGACTGATAAGTTTTAATGATGTGAACATCTCACTAGCATCCACATCAATCATAGATCATACTCAACGCTCAGAACACTCTCTTGTCCTCCTTCCCCATCTTGTCCCCCCAACTCAAGAATAACTACCATCATGACTTCTGTTGCCAAAGATTAGTTTTGCTTCCTTATGAAACTTGGTATACATCGAATACTACAGTACGTACTCTTTTGTATCAGACTTCTTTCATTTAAAACTATACTTACGAGATTCATCATTGTTGTGCTGTGTTGCATTAGGTCACTTATCCTTAGTGCTGTATAGAATACTATTGTGTGACTATACCACAATTTATGCATCCATTCTACTGTTGATGTTAAGTAGTTTCCAGTTTGGGGCTACTACAAACAGTGCTGGAGGTTTTAGTCCATGATGGCACATAGGAAGCTCATGAACTCACCTCCTCCTATGGGCACACCAACTCTACAGCTGCACATGGAAAATTTTCATCTGAAAGAATCCAGAAACTAGCTGAGTGACTCCTAAACATTGAGCAAATGAGAAAAAAAACGCCACATCAGAATGAGTAGAAAAGGCTGAGACATATCAGCACCTAAACTTGTCATAAACCCCACCCCCGATGCAGTGACATACAATCAGGAGGGAAGTCACAACTCCCAGTTTCTCCGTGAGGAATGAAGGGTTTCAGCCCAACCGTTAGTGCCCCAAGTTTTAAGACTTCCACTTGAGGGATGGCCCCCAAAACACTCAGCTTTGAAAGCCAGTGGGGCTTGCTATCCATGAGGCCCACCAGACTGTAGGAAACAAAAGCCAGTTCTTAATGGGCTTGTGAGCACTCCCCATGGCTGTCCTAGGCTGAGTACAGGGACAACAGACGAAAACCCCCATAGCCCAGTCTTTCCCTAAAAGAGGCCTATTTGCATACTAGAAGCTGCTGCCTGAGGGTCAGGCTTCTAATTTAGCACACATCTAGGGACAGGCTGTGATCCTCCCTGGATAAGGGGAAGGCCCGCAGGCACCATCGCTACAGCCTCCCTCTGGGCCACTCTAGGTCACCAGCGTCTCCCTGGAATAAGCTTGCACACATGTCTGGCACCCCAGCTCTTGTGGCTGCTGCCCGGGGCACACCCCCTTTGATTTCCTGGCTCTCGCAGCCAGCAGGACTTGAGTTACAGATTCCGTAGGACTGTAGCAAACAAAGAAACACTTCTTTCCTGCCCCTTCCAGGGCTCAGTGCAGAGGGAGCACAGAGAAACGCCCACCTCCAGTCTTTACCTAGAAAGAGGTCTACTTGCATACTTTAAAAGCTGCTGCCTGAGGGCATAGCTGCCAATTAGCATGTATCACGGTGCTGACTGAGCTCCTCCCCTTTGGGATGCTGACAGTCCTTAGAACACCCTCAAACTATGGGGAGCCACTAAAAACAAAGAACATGGCTTGGACAATCACAAAGCTTTCAGAGACAACCAAAAGCTAGGGCTTGGCTGAACAATAAGGTTTATCTCCTACAGAAGGTCACTCTGTCAAGACTGGGCGAGTTGGCTGTTTTATCTCATGTTCAGAAACCAACACAGACAGTAAAAAAAAAAAAAGAAGAAACAAAGGAATACGTTGTAAACAAAAGAACAAGATAAAACTCCAGAAAGAGACCTTAATGAAAAGAAGATAAATGATTTATCTAAGAAAGAGCTCAAAATAATAGTCCAAAGTTGCTCGCCAAGGTTAGGAGAACAATGCATAACAACCTGAGAATTTTATCAAAGAGACCATATGAAAAAGCACCAAACAAATATCACGGCTGAAGAATACAATAACTGAACTGAAAAAGTCAATTAAGGGGTTCAACAGCAGAATAAATAAGGTAGAAGACAGCTTTAGTGAAGTCAAAGACAGAGCAGTGAAATTCATCCAATCAGAAGAGCAAAAAGAAAAAAGAATGAAGATAGCATAAGGTAATACTGAGATTCTATCAAGCAAACCAGTATTTCTATTATAGAGGTCAGAAGGAGAAGAGAGAAAGAAAGGGGCAGAAAGCTTATTCAAAGAAATAATGGCTGAAAACTCCCATAACCAAGAGAAAGAAACAGACATACAGATCCAGAAAGTGCAGAGGACCAAAAAGATAAATCCAAAGAGACTTACAGCAAGACACAATATACAGTAAGCCCTCACTTCACATCATCAATAGGTTCCTGGAACTGAAGGGCAACAACATATAACAAAACCAATTTTATGACAGGCTGATGGATAAACAAGAATAACACTCTTACAGCATCTCATCTATGTGATAATGAAGCAATGTTGAATGAAATGACATTATTCGAGCACCTGCTGCCATTAAATTGTCAAAAGTTAAAGACAAGGAGAGATTTTCAAAGTAGTAAAACAAAACCAACTTGTTATGTATAAGGGAGCCCCTGTAAGACTGACAGATTTTTCAGCCAAAACTGTAGGTCAGAAGGGAGTGGCATGATATATTCAAAGTGCTGAAAGAAAAAACCTCCAAACATGAATACTCTCCCCAGGAAAGTGTTGTCATTCAGAACTGATGGACAGTTTTCCAGACAAGCAAAAGCTAAAGAGCATCACCACTAGACCAGCCTTAAAATAAATGTTAAAGTGATTTCTATAAGCTGAAAAGAAAGGGCACTAATTAGGAATAATAAAACATATAAAAGTATAAATCTTGCAGGTAAAAGTAAATATATAGTTAAATACAGAACTCTAATGTTGTAATGGTGGTGGGTAATCACTTATAAATCAATTAGTATGAAGGTTAAAAGACAATAATAGTAAAAATAATTATTACTACAATTATTTGTTAATGAATCCATAAGGTAAAAAGATGTAAACTGTGACATCAAAAACAAAATACATGTGGAAGAGAGTAAAAATACACAGCCTTAGTGTATGTTTGAACTTAAGTTGTCAGATTCAAATAGATTGTTACAAATATAAGATATTTTATTTAAGCCTCATGGTAACCACAAAACAAATGCCTATAATAGATAAATAAATAAATAAATAAATAAATAAAGGGAAAGGAATCTAAGCACACTACTACAGAAAATCATCAAATCACAAGGAGAGAGAAAAAGAGAAGAAGAAAGGAACAAAGGAAGTACAAAACAACCAGAAAAAATGAACATAATGTCAATAGTAAGTCCCTACCTATCAATAATTATGTAATGGACTAAATTCTCCAATCAAAGAGGAGTTGAATGCATTTTTAAAAAAAATGAGGCCTAGCTATATGCTGCCTATAAGACACTCACTTCAGCTTTAAGGACATACACAGACTGAAGTGAAGGGATAGAAAAGGATATTCCATGCAAATAGAAACCAAAAGAAAGCAGAGGTAGCTGTACTTATATCAGAAAAAGTAGATTTTAATCCAAAGACTGTTATAGGAGATAAAAAGGTCATTACATAATGATAAAGGGGTAAATCCAACAAGAGGGTATAACATTTGTAAATATTTATGCACCCAACATAGGAGCACCTAAATGCAAAACAAATATTGACAGACCTGAAGAAAGAAATAGACAGACATACAATAGTAGGGAATATCAATATGGAAATATTGGACTTAAATGACACATCAGACCAGGCAAACTTAACACATATTTACAGAACATTCCATCCAACAGCAGCAGAATACACATTCTTCATAAGTGCATATCGAACATTCTCCAGGATAGATCATATATTATGTCACAAGACAAGTCTCAGCAAGTTTTAAAAAATTGAAATCCTGTCAAGCCTCATTTCTGACCACACCATCATGAAATTAGAAATCAATTACAAGAAGAAAAGTAGCAAAATTTAAAAATATGTGGAGATTAAACAACATGTTACTGAACAACCAATGGATCAAAAAAAAGAAATCAAAACAGAGAAAAAAAAACGCAAGACAAATGAAAATGGAAATACAACAAATCAAAACTTATGGGATACAGCAAAACCAGTTCCAAGAGGGAATTTCTTATGGTGAAAAACACCTACATTAAGAAACAAGAAAGATGTCGGATTTCCAGGCAAGATGGCAGAAAGGGAACAGAAAAAAAATTGAGGAACTAATGACCAAAATTTGGTGAAACACATAAATTTACAGATTCAAGAAGCTCATAGAATCCCATTATGATGAATGCAAAGAAAACCACACCTAGGAACAGCATAGTCAAACTGCTGCAAACCAAACATAAAGAGAAAATTTTGAAATAAAATATGTGGAGATTGAACATTTTCATTTGTCTCAAGAACAGACAAATCCATGGACACAGGAATTAGATTAGGGATTGCTAGGGGCTTGAATGGGGTAGAGGGGGAAATTGGGAGTGACTGCTTAATGGCAATGAGGGAACTTTTTGGGGTGATATAAATGACCAAAAACTGGATTGTGATGATGGTTACATGACTTTGTAAATATACTAATAATCATTGGATTATACACTTAGAGCAGATTAATTTTATGGTATACAAGTAAAAACTTTTTAAATGCTTTAAAGCTTCAAAAATGTAAATGTGCTAGATATCCCAATTAAGAGAGATTCTCAGACTAGACAAAAAAGCAGGACTAAAGTATATGCTATTTACAGTAACATAGTTTAAATACAAAAACACAGATAAATGAGAAAAAAGAAGACGGAAAATAAAATAGCATGCAAACAATAAATATGAGAAGGCTGGAGTGGCTATATTAATATTAATTAACATTAATATTAAGATAAATTAGACTTCAAAGCCAACTTAAAGTGGTACATGTCATCATGACGAAAGGTCAGTTTATCAGGAAGACAGAAAAATCTCAAATGGCTATGTGTTTAATAACAGATATTAAAAAATACATTAAGCAAGAACTGGTAAAATTAAAGGGAGAAACAGATAAAATCATGATATTATTTAGACATTTTAATGTTCTCTCAACTTGACAGAACAATTAGACAAACAAATCAGAAAGGACACACTATCAAACAACTTGACTTAATCGATATTTATAAAATATTGGGTTGTTGGAAAAGTCATGATATATTTTTTCTGTTTTTTGTTGCAAAAATACGTCATGACTTTTCCGACAACCGAATAGTTCACTCAGGAAACGCAGAACATGTGCACATGCTCTTTGAGTGCACATGGTGTGTTCACCAACCTAGACCATTTCCTGGGCCAAAAACTAAGTCATAATAAAAATGAAAAACTTCAAATTTATAATGTTTTCTGACGACAACAGAATCTAATTAGAAATCGATAATAAGATACCTAGAAAAACCTCAAGTATTTGGAAACTGAAGAACATACTTCTAATTAATACATGGTTAGAGGGAGAAAAATAAGGAAAACTAGAAAATATTTTGTACTTAATGACCATGAAAATAAAACATATCAATATTTGTGGGATACAGCTAAAAGGGCTTAGAGGCAAAAATATAGCTTTAAATTATTATATTAGAAAACACTAAATGTCATTAAATCAGTGACCTACAGTGCTACCTTACAGAACTAGAAAAATGAGAATAAATTAAAAGTATGTAAAATAAGGGAAAAATGATAAGAACAAAAAACCAATAAAATAGAAACAAATAATGGAGATAATTAACAAAGCAATAAGGGGGCTCTTTGAAATGAACAACAAAATTGATAAAATCTTAGCTAGAGAAAAAAAGGTCACAAATTACCAATACCAAGAATCTGATGTCACTATAGAGACTATAGGCATTATGAAAATAATAAGAGAATGTTATGAATGACTTTATGACTACAAGTTTGACAACTTAGATACAATGTACAAATGTTAGAAAGATCCACTAAAGAGGAAACAGAAAATCATATTAGATCTATATCTATGGAAAAAATAAATTTAATATCCAAAACCCTCGCATAAAGTAAACTCTGTCTCCACAAGTTTCCCTGGTAAATTCTTGCAAATATTTAAGGTGGAAATATTGTAATATTCCACAAACTCTTTTGTAAAGCAGAGTTTTACAAAGTCAGTGCAATACCAAAATGTGGCAAACTTATTACAAAAAAGAAAAAGAAAAAAGAAAAAGAAAATTGGGTACCAATATCCCTCTTGGTCCCAGATGCAAAATTCCCCAACATGATATTATTAAGCTGAAAGTAGTTATGCATATGTGTCAATTACCAATTTGTTGCTTCTCAGTTCCAAATGCTTCCTCACATACATGTTCTCCACATAAGAATTCCTGTAAGCATTTCAACAAATTCCTGAAAGTATTCAACTTTCTCAGTAGAGGGCGCAGGAGGGACACTGCAGGAGAAAGCGGTTCTCTTGCTATTTCTGTCCTAGGCCAGGGCTCTACTGTTTAGGTGTGAGGACATTGCCAGCCCTGGCGCCCAGCACTCAGTCCCTATGCGACCTTGCAGTCTGAGCCTGGTGATGACCTTTCCACAACCCTCTCAACACGGTGATCCAGAGCCCCTGCATGGCACTAGATGCAGCTGTCTGTCTGGACTCCTTGGGTAAGCCCCTGCATGACCTCGTGCAGCCTCCTGTGTTCCAGAGTCATACACCGAACAGTCATTCTGCAAGCTCCAATACATCACTCTCATCTCGTGGAATCTACGTGCTCTGAAGTCCTTGTGCTGTCACTGACGCCCAGGCTTCCTTTGCACACTCACAGCAGCAGCTGATCACCTACTTCCTTGCCTGCTCTCCGGGAGAGTGGCCTATTGTGTGCTCAGCAACTCTGATGGAGTCCCTATTTCTGTGATGTAATCCCCCGTGTGCTCAGAACTCTAGACCAGCTCCTGCCTGGCCACACCAGGAAACTTCTCTGATAGAATATGATTGTCTCCATAGAAAAGTCCCAAGAAACCTAAAAATACTTAGGAATAAAATTCACAAAATATATAGAAGATCAGGTTATGTTTTGATAGCATTGTAAAATTAAAAAAAAAAGATAGTATTTTCCAAGAGTTGTGGGCCAAATCCAGCTCACTGCCTGTTTTGTAAATAATGTCTTACTGGAACATAGTCACACACATTCATTTATGTATCATCTCTGGCTGCTGTTGTGCTTGCACAATAGTACTGAGCAGTTGCCATAGAGGCTATCTGGCCCACGAAGCCTAAAATGTTTACTATCTGGCCCTTTACAGAAAAGTTTGTGGACCCCTGATCTAGAATATCCAAAATAATCTTGGAAAAGGACAAACTTGGCAAACATATTACCTGACTTCAAGGATTACTATAAACCTGCAGTAGCCAAGACAGTGTGGAACCATCATAAGGAATCTACAAATAGATAATGGAACCAAATAGAGCCAGAAACAAATGCACATCTATATGGTTATGTGATTTTTGACAGAGTTGCAAAGGTAGTCCAATGGGGGAAAAGGGGGGTCTTTTAAACAAATGGTGCTATAACACCTGGATATCCATATGTAAAAAATACCAACTTCTGGCCCTACCTCACGACATAGAAGAAAATAATTTGAGAGAGATCACAAACTTAAATGTTAAAGATAAAACCAAAACACCTTTAGAAAATGTAGGAGAATATCATGTCATGGAGGTAGTCACAGATTTTTATATATGTCACACAAACAATGGTCATTGAAAGAAATCTGATCAATTACAATCTTAAAATTAAAAATTTCAGCTCACCAAAACATTGTTAAAAACTAAATAGGGGACAGGCCGAGTGGTCAGTTGGTTGAGAGAATGAGCTCTGAGCAACAGGGTCCCCGGTTCGATTCCCACATGGGCCAGTGAGCTGCGCCAGAGCTGAGCTGCTGCTGAGCTGCCAACAGGTGTCAGGATGGCTCAGCTGGTGAGAGCACGTGCTCCTAACAACAAGTTGCTGGTTCAATTCCCACATGGGATGGTGGGTTATGCCCACCTGCAACTAAGATTGAACAGGGCACCTTGAGGTGAGCTGCCCTGAGCTGCCGACAGATGGCAGGATGGCTCAGTAGTTAGAGCATGCACTCTTAGCAACAAGGTTTCCGGTTCGACTCCCGCATGGATGGTGGGCTGTGCCTACCCACAAGTAAGACTGAACTCGGCACCTTGAGCTGAGCTGCTGCAAGCTGCTGACAGGTTGCCAGATGGCGACTGAACTTAGAGCTGAGCTAGCTGCTCCCTCCACAACTAAGGTTGAAGGACAACAACTTGGCTGTTCCCCTTCCCCAATTACCAATAAAATCTTAAAAAACAAAAAGAAAACTTAATAGGTAAGACACAGACTGGAAGATAATATTCCTAAAATATATATCAGGTGAGAGCTGGTGACCAGGGTGTATAAAGAACTCCTACAACTCAGCAAAACTGACAAGCCAATGAAAAAAGGGCAAAAGATTTCATCATATGCTTCACAAGAGAAGATATGAATGGACAATAGAAACGTGGAGAGCTGCTCAATGTCATCAGTCCACAAACAATGTAAATTAAAATCCCAAGGAGATACCCACCATAATGGCTAAAATGAACTAGACTGAAAACATCAAGTGTTGGCCAGGAGGTGGGGCAGCTGCAATTCTCATACATTGTTGATGAAGGTATAAGATGGAACAACTATTTTAGGCAAAGTTCCTGCAGTTACTCATGAAACTAAACACTCACCTACTCTAGGAGCCAGAAGTTCCACTCTTAGGTATTTACCTGAGTGAAATGAAAACACATTATCTACAAAAATACTTTCACATGAATGTTCATGGCAGCTTTATTCATAATAACTCCAAACTGGAAACAGCTGGGTGTTTATTCACAAAAGAATTGATTCTATGGTATGAATTTCTAGGACAGGCAAAACTAATCCACAGTGGTAAAAAAATCAAGGCTGGTTTCCTCTGGGGTGTGTGAGCAGGATTGGACCAGGAACGGGTATGAGAGTACTGTCTGCAATGATGGTAACATTCCGCCTTGTTAGGGATCTGGGTTACATACGTGTATTCATACAGTTAATAATAAACTAAGCAAGTGAATATTTAATATTTTAACATCACTGTACATAAATTTTATCTCAAAACAAAAAATCTGTAAACAAATATTGAACTGTACTTAAGGATACAAGTGTTGAAGTTTTTTAGGGGGACATGTACTCATACCTGCATTGCACTTTAAAATGAACCAAAAAGATTAATTGATAGATGGATACAGGGAGAGAGAGATGAATAGACAGGTGATAAAGCAAGTATAATGATTTTTTTTTTAGATTTTTTATTGGGGAATTGGGGGGATGGGAACAGTGCTGGGGAATTGGGGGAAGGGGAACAGACAAGTTGCTGTCGTTTTTTTGTTCT